>NC_045434.1:208348785-208352340 GCF_002776525.5 Piliocolobus tephrosceles | reverse complement strand
TGGGTATATACCCAGTAGTGGGATGGCTGGGTCATATGGTACATCTAGTTCTAGATCCTTGAGGAATCGCCATACTGTTTTCCATAATGGTTGAACTAGTTTACAATCCCACCAACAGTGTAAAAGTCTGAGACGGGAAGTGGAGGGTGAATAGGTCACGGCGGCCTTTTTTTTTAGTTTAACTTTTCCTTTTTTGCTGTCTGGTCATCCTCGTCGGTCTTCTGCTTCTTGGTATCAACATCGTCATCCTCATCATCTTCAGCTGCCCGCTTGCCCGTAGCTGACTCAGCTTCCTCATCTTCATCTCCATCCTCTTCCTCACCATCACCTTCTTCTTTCTCCTCCTCTTCCTCCCCACCTTCTTCCTTTTCTTCGTCTACCTCATTGTCAGCCTCCTGCTCCCCGTTTTCCTCATTAGCATTCCCGTTAGCAGGGGCGTCTCTTCCATTTTCTGCCTCTTCCACAACTTCCTTCTTCTCCTTTAAGTCCTTGGTAGTGATTTCGGAGCTGGTGTCTACGGCTGCGTCTGACATGGTGGGGCACGCCGGTGACCCGATGCAGGGGATTTAAAAAGAAAGCGAGAGTTCAGGGGCTCTGGCGATAAAGCTGCCGGAGTCCGCGGCGGTGGAGGAGGCGCGCGGCGGAGGCGGCTGCGGTGAGCAAGGAGGCGCTAAATTCAGTTTAATAGCAGGAAGTGGTAGAGAAGACCCCAGCCCAGGGGTATGGGCCCAGGCCTGGCAGAAGGAGTGACAGGATTTAAGGCAAGGCCTTTGAGGGGTGTGTATGAGGGTGTGTGTGTGTTGGGTGGAGGGGGAGGGGTGGTCTTGGAATGAGCAGGGCTGGCATTATCTGGTCTCTGTTACTCTTGGGTCCAAGTTGTCTTATCCAGGGGGAAATTCTAAAGGTAACCCAGTCCCTGGAGCCACTGATGTTATCTCCTGGTCCAACAACCCTTCCACAACCTAACCAAATGTATGCTATTTGTACCCAGTTTCAAAATATTTTCTGGGAAACATAAGGCTGAATTAGTCTGGCAACCTTCAGACTGGCTTCTCATGAAAGCCCGGCCTCCCCATGAGACATTTTTGGATGGGTTTGGGAGTAACTTCTCCCACCGCAACATTTTTTTTGGCTTGGATGATACTTCTTGTGCCCCTGTTCGGTGAGGTTATAAGACTCTGTAGTTCATAGAGAAAAAGAGAATGTGCTTCTGCTAAACAAGAGCTGATTCTCTGAGAATTATTGGGGTCTGAAGACAGCAATACTGGTGCACACATTTATAATATGATTAGCAGTGGTAGCAGGAGACGGAATAGATGACAAGGCAGAGAGAACATTTGCTGTCAGCTGGCCTGCAGGAACTTAATAATTTAAAGAAAGTGCCAGCCACATTTTGGCAGTCCATTTTTCTACTTGAAACAGAATTCCTGGACTTTGTTTCATACTGAAGACATGGTTTATTTTTAGTTACATCAGAAGGCCTATAGCTGGGGTTATTCAGAAAGCTGGACTGCCCATGAGAAACAGGCAGCATTAACACATTGTCTTGTGGTTCAGAAAGACTCTCTTGCCTGGTCTAGCATGAAGGACCAGCCACTTGCCTTTGAGGGTAATGAGAGAGGTCATGAGAAAGCTAGGGGGTTTCAAAGCAGTCCACGCTTTCTTGCACAAAGCGATTGCTATATAGGCTGAAGCTTGGCTCTTTGACCTTGACGGCTTTTTGGCCAAGAAAGCTCCAGCTGAAATAGCTAATTCTCCTGGGTCCTAAGTGTTCATTAAAAATCCAGTTTGTCAGGTGGTACCACCCAGGTTGTCCCCAATTTAAACAGAAGTTCTTTTGTGGACACTGGCACTTGGAAATGGAAACTTGGAGCCATGTCGAGGCCAGATGGCAGCCAGCAGAGACTTCATAGCTTTTCTTGGGAAGGCATTGATCACTGATAAAAGAACTCAGCATTACAGAAGAACCCTTTGCTATTATCTTGTCCCTTGGTAAACTAAAGCATGGTGGGGCCTGTGCTTCCCTTTCAAGGGTCATAAACTTCTCAGGTGATGGAACAGGCCTGAGCTAGGATGCTGAGCTGCAAAATGGTTGTGTGTGCAGAAATCCACGGTGGCAAGACCTGTGTTCACCCCAAGTAGCATCATGGCAGAGCTGTTAAGGACTTCCGTGAGCTGGAGGAGAACATGAAATAAACACATCTTTTATGAGACCAAAGAGAGTAAGTACGAGGCTACTTCTTGGGCTGCCTTTTGTTTTTGCAAAGCAGGTAGACCTTGCAAGTTTGCCTGTTCTCCTCTCTTCTTCGTACCTGTTGGTAGACAAAGTCCACCAATTTAGGGAAAGTCGGTAGGTGCTTTCTTATCCCTGCAAGAGGAAAAGATAGGCATTGGCAGGGGGCATTTAGGTGTAAACATTTCTTATGGAAATATAAGGTTATTGCTAATCTTAGTGTCCAGCCTTGAATTGTGGAATTGGCGGACACACCATTTAATTTCACTGGTTCTTAAATACCAACGGTAACAACAATGTATCTGCAAGCTCAGAGTTCAGATAACGTCAGAGGTGATTTCAATTAGGAGATAAAATAGTGTGGGTCTTTCTCCTTCCTGGGATGCCTGACAATAAAGAAAAAAATCTGTAAACCTATGACAGACTGTGTTTTTTCAGGGGCGAGAGGGTGAGGGGGGAGGTACAGATCTCTCTCTTTGGTAGTGAGGCGGAGAGCTCCCGTCTAGCATTGGAAGGTGGGGGAGGTTGTGAATAAGGAGGAATCTGCCTGGATCTGTTCTATCTCAGCCAGGGTTTCCCCCACAAAATGCTCTTCTTGCACCCTGCTTTGCCACCCACCTGTTCCTACACCCACATTTTCTTCAGAGAATTGTAAATCAATACTGAATATTGATTTGGGCTTATTTATTAATAAGCTTGGGCTTATTTAGGATAAAATGTCTTTCTTGGCTGCTTCTTATGATGAAGGCCTGGTTTAAAAATGTAGTGAGATGAATTAAGCATTTATGAGGGCAGAGTCCTCCTCCTGCCAGCCTTATGGAAAGATTTGGTCTGAGTTGAACCCTGAGAATAAGGTGAGTAATTTACAGGGGTGGAAGTGTAGAAAGGAGACCAGAGGCAGCTCTAGCCCCTCTTCTAGGCTGGCTTCAGGGAATCCGCTTCAAATGTTGAGGCTCATGGAGGCCTCGTTTAAACCCAGATGATGGTGGTCAGTCTCACCCCTGAGTGGAGAAGGCTGATCAGGAAGGGCCCAGATGCCACTCCCAGTAGCTGACATTTGGACTGGATACTTTCAGTGGGGTCTAGTATGGTTTGGATCTGTGTCCCTGCCCAAATCTCATGTTGCATGGTAATCCCTAATGTTGGAAGTGTGGCCTGGTGGGAGGTGATCGGATCATGAAGGCAAGTTCTTGTGGTTTAACACTATCTTCCTTGATGCTGTCGCGGCGATAGTGAATTCTCATGAGATCTGATTGTTTAAAAGTATGTGACACAGGCCCAGCGTGGTGACTCATGCCTGTAATCCCAGCACTTTGGGAGGC
>NC_045434.1:208162187-208348775 GCF_002776525.5 Piliocolobus tephrosceles | reverse complement strand
AGCTGGGCGTGGTGGCACGTGCCTGTAATCCCAGCTACTTGGGAGGCTGAGGCAGGAGAATCGCTTGAACCAGGGAGTCGGAGGTTGCAGTGAGCCGAGATCGTGCCACCGCACTCCAGCCTGGCAACAGAGTGAGACTCTGTCTAAAAAAAAAAAACAACTGTGTGACACGCCCCCTCCCTTGCCCCACACCGCCTCTTGCTCCTGCCTCACCATATAAAGTGCCTGGCTCCCTGTTTGCTTTCCGCCACAATTGTGAGTTTCCTGAGGCTTCCCCAGAAGCGGAACAGATGCTAGCATCGTGCTTCCTGTATAGTCTACAGAACCATGAGCCAATTAAACTCCTTTTCTTTATAAATTGCTCAGTCTCAGATTTTTTTTTTATAGTAATGTGAAAACAGACTAATACAGGGCCTAACTCCCACCCAATTTCCAGGTGCTTTTCCATAAGAAGAAGAGATATGTAGGTGTATTTAGGTGTTCTTGCACTGCTACAAAAAAGTACTTGAGACAGGGTAATTTATAAAGAAAAGGGGTTTTATTGGCTCATGGTTCTGCAAGCTGTACAGGAAGCATGGCGTCATCTGTTTCTGGGAAACCCCAGAAAGCTTTCAATCATGATGGAAGGCAAAGGGGAAGGAGGTGCCTCACCTGGGGAAAACAAGGACAAGAGAGAGATGGAGGAAATGCCACACACTTCTGTTTTGTTTTGTTTTGGAGATGGAGTCTCACTCTGTCCCCAGGCTGGAGTGCAATGGCGCCATCTCAGCTTACTGCAACCTCCGCCTCCTAGGTTCAAACAATCCTCCTGCCTCAGCCTCCCAAGTAGCTGGAATTACAGGTGCCCACCACCATGCGTGGCTAATTTTTGTATTTTTGGTAGAGACGGGGTTTCACCATGTGGGCCAGGCTGATCTTGAACTCCTGACCTCAGGTAGTTCACCCGCCTCAGCCTCCCAAAGTGCTGGGATTACAGGTGTGAGCCACTGCGCCCGGCTGGTGCCACACACTTATAAACAAGCAGGTCTTGGAGAACCCACTCACTGTCAGGATCCTGAAGTCAGCACCAAGCCATGAGGAATCTGTCCCCATGACCCAAACACCTGTCACCAGGCCCCACCTTCAGCAATGGGGACCACAATTCAGCATGAGATTTGGGTGGGGACAAGTATCCAGACGATATCAGGATAAACTATTATAATCCATCATGATTAAGCCAGAAGAAATGAGATTCTCCTCCTTTCTGATGCTGAAGGAAGACATCACTTCCTTTGAGGTCTATATACATTGTCCTACTTTAAAAATTTTCATTCACAGCATACATCACCTGGTAGGCCAGACAGAAGCATTTTGAGTTTGTTATATGATATCGCTTAATGTATTATATCCTTAGTCCTTAAATAAAAAATGTCATAAGACATGATGCAGCTTGTTAGAAAGGGAAGGTGTGATTGATGAGGACGGTTACCTGCTGGAAGTTGGAGTTGGGTTTGGGCCCCCAGAAGTCCCTTCTAGGTGGTTCTGAGAAGTGAAGGATATGGGTTTGGTGTCAGATTTGCATTCTGGCTGTGCTTGGCTGTTTATTGTCATTGTTACTTTGGACAAGTTTCTTTTTGCCCGTTGCCATTGTTTTAGATCTGTCTGAACCACGGCTTTTTATGTGAAGTGGAGATGGCAAGTCTCTAAGGTAGGAACTATAAGGATTATATTAAAATGCATGGAAAATGCTAGAGGACCATGTGCTTGGAGTAACACAAAGACCAGTGCTCACGATCAAAGGCAGCTTCCCAGCCGAGCACTGGGCTGCCTTGGTCACCCCCTTTACCCAGCACACAGGTCAAATCTTATTCTTGGTAAGCACTGTAGAGTGTCTGTTCAGGTCAGAAGAGAACCCCCGTCTTTCCTCCTGTGCCTAATGAGTCCGCGGCAGTTTCTTACTGAAACTGCTTTATCTGGCCTCTGCTGAGTTGGTGATTTGTCCGATCTGCTTGTGAGCACACACTTAAAAGGCCACATGAAACTGTGTGCTGCTTGATGGGATCAATAAGTGCCACTGAAGATACTCCAGTCCACTCAACTCCCAGGGCCAGGGCTTGGCTTCTCTTCCTTCAAGGTCTAAAGGAAGAGGCTGAGACCAGGGGAAGAGCTCGTGTTGACACCCATTTAAAAAATAGATCAGACGATAAAATTGATAAAGTGTTGATTGAGTTTTTATATCTGTAAAAATGAAATCCTACCTAATGCAAATTCTTTTTTTTTTTTTGAGATGGGGTCTTACTCTGTTGCCCAGTCTGGAGTGCAGTGGCACAGTCTTGGCTCACTGCAGCCTCTGCCTCCCAGGTTCAAGCAGTTCTCCCACCTCAGCCTCCCAAGTAGCTGGGATTACAGGGGTGCATCACCACACCTGGCTAATTTTTTGCAGAGATGGGGTTTCACTATGTTGGCCAGGGTAGTCTTGAACGCCTGATCTCAGGTGATCCACCCACCTCGGCCTCCCAAAGTACTGGGATTACATACATGAGCCACTGTGCTCAGACCTAATGCAAATTCTATAATTCTGTGCAAGATTTACCTGCTGGCTTTACAGCGTAAATAAACCAAAGGAACACCTGGGCGGGGACCAGGAGCTGCATCCTGCATGGCCCCTAAGAAGACTGGCTTAGATGAAGCTAGAACTCTCCTTTATCATCTTACTGGGTCATGGGGCTGGGGTTGGGTCACTGGAACCTCTCCTAATGTTAATATTGCACTGCAAGAGGCACTTAACTAAGCACCTACTAGTTTCCCCCAAGACAAGGTGTTCTAGGGCATACAGGAGAGACAGAAGTCTAGCCCTTGCCAGCTCAGATAGACAGACATCAGGAAGAAGTAGAGGATGCCAGCAAGTTAGAGAGAAACTATAGAGGAATCATTTTGGTATAAACTGGTGGTATGTTCTGTGTGGCCTCTGTCTGGTCAAGCAGAGGAGACTTGTGGGAGGTGGTGGGTCTTGCAGTGGATCTTTCCAGATACTTTGCGCTGTGGATTTGGTATTTTGGGGTAGGAATCTCAGGCTTCCAGGCCTGTGGTGGAGCTAGAGACAGTCACCGACTGCTTCCCTGAGTTGCCTTTGCCAACATGAAAGGGCTTGGCTGGATGGTGAGAGAGTTTTGAGCCCTGTTAGGTCAGGAACTGATAACACAGCTCCATTCTTCCCAAGGGCTCCTTCTTCTGCAGCAAGGCAATTCTTACATATTTGCAAATCTGGTTTTCTTCAGGCCTCAGGGGAGATAAAGCTATGTTATTGCATGGCTCTGCTCTGAGCTCTCGTCTTAGCTAGGATTTCTTAAACTTTTCCAATTCATGTAGGCCAAACAAGAAACCTTGGAGGGGATGATCCTTTTTGAAGTGATTTTCTAACTTCAGTGTTTCATAATTCTTTGGAAGGTGGTTTAAAACACAGGCTCTCAGCCCCGCCTCAGGAATTCTGATTACTGGGTCTCACTGCAGGCCTGTTTATTCAACAAGGACCCCTAGAGCTCCTGCTTCAGGTGGTTTGAGAATCATTAAACTAGTGCAGTGGGTCTTGAACTGGGATCCTTGGACCAGCATCACCTGGGAACTTGTTAGAAATGCAGATTCTCAGGCCTCAGCCGAGACCTGCTCAGAGACTCTGGGGGTGAGGCCCGGTTATCTGAGTTTCAGCACATTCTGTCCTGACTGAGGCTTGAGAACCAATGTGCTAGGGTTTGCAACAACTGAAGACGCGCTGAAGGAATTTCAAGCTCACGGGACTGGAGAACCAAATCCCAGTAGGAATAGTCAGGGTACAAGTTTGATTTGGTACCAATCTGGTGGTACCTGCTTTGCTAAAAACAACAAGGAAGCTACTCATGCTTAGAAATCTCACTATTGCTCTCCTGCTGTGTCTCGGGCACATCACTCCGCACCAGGGATGCTTCGTGAGCCTGGCGGTTCATTTAACCCCCTGAGCATCAGTTTCCTCAACTGTAACGGGGATAATATTGTTGACCTCACAGTGCTAAAACTTATGTGAATTGCACAGAACAGTACCTGGCTCAGACGCAAGCTAATAGAGCTACTGATATTTGCTAAAGCTCCTGCGGCAGGCAGTGTTCTGGTGGGTGGGGTCTGTGCCTGTAATGGGATGTCACCCCCTCGATTGGGTTATGTTATACGGCCCTATATAGGGGTGATGTCCCTCCTGTGAGTACAGGGTATTCCATGACTCCTTCTTAGCTGCCCATGGAGAGATTTTCCTGCTGACCTTGACAAAGCAAGAAGCCACACTGTGAGAGGGCCTGGTGGCAAAGTCTTAGGGCCCTTAAGAATTATGCTAAATATGGCTAGGTGTAGTGGCTCACACCTGTAATCCCAGCACTTTGGGAGCCCGAGTTGGGAGGATCACTTGGGCCTGAGGGAAGTTCCCAGGAGCCCAGAGTGAACTTGAATGGCAGGTGGCTGGAATGGGAACCTTAGTGAGACAGCCATAAGGAAATAAGTCTTGCTCACAGTCTGAATGAACTTGGAAGTGAATTCTTTCTTAGAACCTCTAGATGAGAGTGCATCCCAGCTCACACCTCTTTTGCAGCCTGAGACCCTGAGCAGGGGACCCAATTATGCTGTGCCTGGATCCGTGACCCTCGGAATGGAGATAATAGATAGTGTTGCTAACTTAGTGGTGATTTGTTACACAGTAATAGAAAACATACACAATCACGTGTGTGTGTAAATTTATACACATGCATGTGTATACATGCAGGTGTGTGTATGTGCAGATGTGTATAGACATGCACACGATCTGTCTTTCCCCAGCAGGGAGAGTTTTCTTATGGTGAAACCAAAAAAAAATCTTAGCAACCCCTTGGGGAGGACACAGTGCCTGGGGACCACAATACTTTTAGGAACTCATAAAATTGTTTTAATTTCTTTTAAAAGAAGAAAAAAATGCACTTGGAAGCTGACAAAAATGTTTTAGTCTATAACATTAATATATTTGTCTTCATACCAACATAGTCGTAAAGTATAACTTATATTTTATGGAGAACTTGCAATAGCAAAAGTGCTTGGACACTTTGGGGCCCATAAACGTCATAATCTGGCCCTGGCAGATGGTGAAGAGGAGTCCTGCCCTCTTCCTCCTCGTCCTCTGTCCGCCCCCCAGTCCTGGGGCTGTGTGCACCAAGGTTTCTTCTCCTTCCACCCCAGTGCCCCGTTGCCCTCTGCTTCCATCCTTGGTTGGAACATCTCCTATCTGGTGACCATTCCAGATGAAGGAGGAAGAGTGAGAAAGGACCCAGGTCATGAGGCCAAAGACCTTGCTATTCACTTTTTAGCACTAGAGAGAGAGAGAGGCGTGAGCCCGAACTCAGCTCCACCTCATTCCACCTTATCTCTGAACACCTTCTGCATAGTCTGTGACACATTTCAGTGTTCACTCCTTGCTTTGATTAGGATTCTTTGGTTGTGAGCCATATAAACTTAATTCTAGATGGAAAACAATTCAGACAGCATTAGGGAGATTTCAGAGAATAGGAGAGGTGAAGATCCAGGATTTGAAAAAGACTGGTGTTAGGGCATCATTGGTGGAAGCTGTGGCAGGGGTTGGGCCCGGGGAGTTGGGGTTCAGACCAAGCCCTAAATAGTAAGGTCTTTGAGCCTTCACCGGCAGGATGATCAGCCCCAGGTGCCTTTGGTGTTTGCATCCTGCAGGCCAGATGTGGCTTTCCAGGAGTGAGGGTCTTCTTGGGTGAGGGCAGTCATGGGCTCACCTATCCTGATGGGAAATTAGGGACCCTGGATGGAGAGTCCCACCCCAGCTGCACATAAAGAGTGGGGGATATCTCCCCCGAGAGAGGAAAGAATGACATTTACCCGAAATAGGAAGGGATGGCATGCAGCAGGAGTTGCCTCTGATTCTGTTCTGTTTTGTATTTTCTGATTGCCTCACAAGTCTGTGTCCGAGACCCCCGCTGGGACTCTAAGCATCAGGAGAGAAGGGCTGTGTCTTAGCCTGCCTGGTATTTCCCATACTGCTTAGCATATAGATGGTAGGTGTTCACAGACTGCTTTATTCATGTTTATTTTCCCTATCCACTCAGCACCCCTGTGTGCCAGGTGCTACACGTTTAGAAGTGGACAGAACAGGGTCCCTGTGTTCTTGTTGCTCAGAAAATAGCAGAGAGAATTAGACATTCACCAAATCCTACAAATGTGTGTAAAATTCCAACACAGAGCAGGTTATGAAGGGGTGGCAGAGCTATAATCAGGGCAGCTGAACTGCATCAGGGGAGTTCAATAGACACTTCCTCCCTGAAGTGATGACTACACTGAGATCTGCAGGTGGGCAAGATCCGCCTGGGGAGCCACTGAAAGGCCTTCTAGGCACAGGAAGCCTCCTGTAGCTGGAGGCAATGTGGCCTCATGGGGGAGCAGAATGGGGCCCCATGGTCGAGGTGAGTTGAGCTTGGGGAGAATGGAGGAGAGGAGAGAGGGAGAGGCAGGGCTGCAACTCACAAGACTTCGTACACGTGTGGAGGAGGCTGGCATGCTCCGTGGGTAACCATGGAAGGATTTTGAACAAAGGAGGAACTCGTCTTGATTTCTATTTGATTCAATTAAAAGAATTCTCTGGATGCTAAGATAGCCAGGCTTCCATTACCCTTGAAGTATGTGTTTGTGTGTGTGTGCACATGTGCATGCATGCACACCATGTGTGTAATACAGATTTAATTCGTTTAATGTAAAGTAGCTCCTACCATACATTAGAGGAAAGAAGCCATTTCTATAACGTAAAAGTTCAAGGTGAAGGAGCAAGTGTTGATGGAGAAGCTGCATCAAGCTAAGGTCGTTGATGAAGGTGGCTACCCTACACAACAGATTCTCAATGGAGATGAAGTAGCCTTCTATTGGAAGAGGATGGCATTTAGGACTTACATAGCTAGAGAGGAAAGGCTGATGCTTGGCTTCCAAGTTTCAAGAACAGGTTGACCCTCTTGTGAGTGACCAGTGCAGCTGGTGATTTTAAGTTGAAGCCAATGCTCATTCACCATTTTGAAAATCTTAGGGGCCTTAAGAATTCTGATAAATATGGCTGGATGTGGTGGCTCACACCTGTAATCCCAGTACTTTGGGAGACCGAGTTGGGAGGATCACTTGAGCCCAGGAGTTCAAGATCAGCCTGGACACAACATGGTGAGACATCATTTCTACAAAAAATTAAAAAAAAATTGGACGTGGTGATGTGGCTTTGTGAGTCCCAGCTACTTGGGAGGCTGAGGGAGGAGGATCACTGGAGCCCAGAAAGTCGAGGATACAGTGAGCTGTGTTCACATTACTGCACTCCTGCCTAGGTGACAGAGAAAGACCTGTGTCGTTAAAAAAAAAAAAAAGAAAAGAAGAGAAATTATGCTAAATCTACTCTGCCTGTGCTCTATAAATGGAACAACAAAACCTGATGACAGCACATGTTTACAGTATGGTTTACTGAATATTTTAAACCCACTGTTGAGACCTGCTGCTCAGGTAAGATTCCTTTCAAAATATTACTGCTCATAGACAATGCACCTGGAAACCCAAGAGATCTGATGAAGATGTACAAGAAGGTTAATGTTGTTTTCATGCCTGCTAACACAACATTCATTCTGTAGCCCATGAAACAGGGAGTAATTTAGACTTTCAAGTCTTGCTATTTAAAATGTACATTCTGTAAGGCTATAGCTGTCACAGATAGTGATTCCTCTGATGGATCTGGGCAAAGTCAATTGAAACCTTCTAGAACGGATTCACCATTCTAGATGCTATTAAGAACATTCATGATTTATGAGAAAAAGTCAAAATACCATTATTAACAGGAGTTTGGAAGAAGTTGATTCTAACCCTCATGGATGACTTTGAGGGTTCAAGATTTAAGGGGAGAAAGTAACTGCAGTTGTGGTGAAAATAGCAAAAGAACTAGGAATAAAAGTGGAGTCTGAATATGTAACTGAATTATTGCAGTCTCATGATAAAACTTAAATGGAGGAGAAGTTGCTTCTTATGGTTGAGCAAAGAAAGTGTTTATTGAGATGGAATCTACTCCTGATGAAGATACTGTGAACATTGCTGAAATGGCAACAAAAGATTTGTAATAATTACATAAACTTAGTTGATAAAGCAGTGGCAGGATTTGAGAGGACTGACTGCAATTTTGAAAGAAGTTCTACTGTGTATAAAATGCTATCAAACAGCATTGCATCTTTCCTGAAAGGAAGAGTCCATTGATGTGGCAAACTTTACTGTTGTCTTGTTTTAAGAAATGGCCACAGCCGTTCCAACCTTCAGCAACCACCACCCTGATCAGTTGGCAGCCATCAACATCAAAATGAGAGTACTCCACCAGTAAGAAGATTACAACTTGCTAAAGGCTCAGAAGAGCATTAGCATTTTTTATCTTTTTATTTTTTTTTCTGTGAAACAAGATCTCAGTCTGTGGTCCAGGCTGGAGCACAGTGGCAAGATTGTAGCTCAGTGTAGTTTTGACCTCTTATGGTGGTCAAATTTTTTTTTTCCTTTTTGGAATAAAATTGAGATTAGATAGTGGGCCTTCTTAATGTTCTTACTCAGCAAGGTAAACAATTAGCAAACATATCTTTGTCCACACAAAGGACCTTGAAACTTTTGAAATTGAAGTACAGCATTTACTAATCAGAAGTGTAGTGTGGCTCAGTGAGTTATCACAAGTGAATACATCTGTATAACCACTTCTCAGCACACAGAGTGCACTGCACTTATCTACTCTTGGAAATGCCTCATGCCTCCTTTTAGTCATCTCTCCCAACTTCTCCCAAGCATGACCTCTATCCTGACTTCTTCGAAAGTAGTGTAGTTTTGCCTGTTTTTGACCTTAGATGAATGGAATCATAGAAGATGCTTTCCTTTCTGTCTGGCTCCTTTTGCTCAACCCATTTTGGGATTTCTCAATGTTGTATGCAACAGTAGTTGGCTCTTTTTCATTGCTATATAGTATTCTGCTGTATGAGCGTATCACACACATTTAATATGTCTGCTCTACACTTTATGGTCTTTTGGGTTATTTCTAGTTGGGACCGTTATGAAAAGTACATGATAATGCGTTCTTTTCCAAGTTTTGTTGGTGTACATGTACACATATTCCTAGGAGTAGAACTGGATCATGGATGTGTCTGTGTTCAGCATTTAAAAAGATATTTAAATTGGCCATTTGGACATCTGTTGTCAAGTGTTTGTTCAAGGCTTTTGTCCATTTCTGTATTGGGTTATCTGTGTTTTCCTTTTTAACTTTTATAAGTTTATATATAGTGTGCATGCCAGTCTTTGGGGCATATGGATAGTGGATGTGGCTTGCCTTTTCGCCCTCTGACATTGTTGATGAGCAGAAACTTCCGATTTTAATGTAATCCACAATATTAATATTTTTCATAGGCCACCACACCCAGCCTATGTTATCTTTTAGAAGCTTTATTGTTAACCTTTTATATTTGGATCTAAAATCTACCTGAAATTGATTTTTGTGTATGGTGTGAGTTAGGGATCATGATTCTTCCTTTTCTGTATGCATATCCTGTTGACCTACAGCCATTTATTAAAAAGGTTATTTTGCTGAGGCGATTGGATCATAAGGTCAGGAGTTTGAGACTGGCCTGGCCAATATGGTGAAACCCCGTCTCTAATACAAATGCATAAATTAGCTGGGGGTGGTGGCACATGACAGTAGTCCCAGCTACTTGGGAGACTGAGACAGAAGAATCACTTGAACCCGGGAGGCAGAGGCTGCAGTGAGCTGAGATCATGCTACTGCACTCCAGTGACACAGCGAGACCCCATCTCAAAAAAAAAAGTTATTTTTCTGCCCCATGTTCTGAAGTACTCTTTTTGCCATGAATCAAGTGTCTGTCTATGTGGTCTGTTTTGGACTCTATTCTGTTCTTTGATCTGTTTACCTATCCTATACTCACACCATACTGTTTTAATTACTTTGGGGTATCGGGCTTGCTATTCAAGAGTGTGAGTCCTCCAGCTTTGCTTGGAATCTCACTGGTGAAGTTGGCAGGCTTACCAGATGCACATGTCGTAAGAGTTAAAGAAAGAAGAAAGAAACATGAAACGTGGCTCAACAGTCAAAGACAGGTTTGTTTTGGAGAATAAACCTGAGAGGGGCTTCTGGCTGGTTTTGGTCAGGAGCCTTCTCTCTTACAAAGGGTATTTAAGGGTTTGGGGAAGGAGAGCTTATCACAGGCTCAGAATGTTTCTGTGTAGAGGAGTTTTATTGAGGGATTGGGATGTCTCTGGTTGGACAGGAGGTTATCATGGGACTGGCATGTTTCTCATCAGAGGGGAATTTATCTCAGGACTGGAATGTTTCTGGTCAGTTGTCACTTGTAGTGTATGGTCATGCTAACATTGCCCATTAGGCTGATGTTTTTGGGCTGGATTTAGGTGGTTTTCAATCAAGGGGAACTTAAAATGGTGGTGTTTGTCCAAGATGGCGATGCTTCTGTGCTGTCACATGTCAGATGTACAGCTCAGAGGAGTGTGCACATAGCATCTGGAAAGGCAATAAGCTGACTTTTCTGTGTGCGCATTGTGTCCCAGACCCATGCTAAGCCATCTATATGCATTGTTTTAGTTATTCTTTGAGGTTCTTGTTATCCGAAAAGGTCTCTCAAACTTAGATTGCCTTGATTGTTCTTGGTGTTTTTTATTTCCATAATACATTTTATAATCCGTTTATCAATATTCACAATGATATCTAAATGTAATTTGATATTTTATTGATTCATGGTCAATTTGAGAATAGACATCGTTTCAGTGTCAAATCTAGTGCAGGGGTCAGCAAACTTTTTCTGTAAAGATACTGATAGTAAATATTTCCGGCTTTGCAGACCAGATAGTATCTGTCACAGTACTCAACTCTGTCATTGCAGTGTGAAAGTAGCCATAGGCAATATGCAAGCAAATGAATGTGGCTGTGTTTCAATAAAACTTTATTTACAAAAAGAGGCAGTGGGTCAGATTCAGCCACAGGTAATAGTTTACTGACATCTGTTCTAATCCATGAGCATGCCTTCCAAGTTCTTTCATATCTGTGAAATCAAGAAATATGGGAATTATATCCTGTTATCCTCATCCTTTGTAATCTTTCCTCATGCTTCTGTCTTGCCTTGCACTATAGTTGTTTGCATTTTTTTTTTTTTTTTTTTTTTTTTGAGACAGAGTCTTGCTCTGTTGCCCAGGCTGGAGTGCAGTGGTGCGATCTCGGCTCATTGCAAGCTCTGCCTCCCAGGTTCATGCCATTCTCCTGCCTCAGCCTCCCGAGTAGCTGGGACTACAGGCGACTGCCACCACACCTGGCTAATTTTTTTATATTTTAAGTAGAGACGGGGTTTCACCGTGTTAGCTAGGCTGGTCTCAATCTCCTGCCCTTGTGATCTGCCTGCCTCGGCCTCCCGAAGTGCTGAGATTACAGGCATGAGCCACTGTACCTGGCCCCAGTTGTTTGCATTTTTATTGGCATCTATGATCAGGTCATGAGCCATTGGAGACTAGGGACTGGGTTTTTTCCATGTGTCTTTTTCCTTTGATGCTCTATACAGGGTCTGACACATGTACTGGTGCAATAAGTTATTAGGGTCTGAATCTGATGTTGAAGAGAAACTGGGAAAGGATGGGGTTTAGAAGCTCACCCTTAGGTGCCTGGGCCCTGGCTTTTTCTGCCTTTTCTGTAGTGCTTTGGGGAAAATCCATGGCACCAAGACTTGGCTCTGTCTGTTCTTTACAGATCATTGGTCCCCACTGCCCCCTACTCTCGTATTCTTCCAGTAAAGTTCTGCCTCCTGTGAAGATGCAGAAAGATCACGTAGGTATTAGACTTTGGGCCACTTGAAAGCTTTGTCTGTGTTTACTGATCCCCTGGCCTCTAACACAGCACTTCGTGAGTTTTGAATAATTGAAGGGACTAACAGAAGGAGAAGGTTATTTCTGTTTCCTATTGGAAATCCCTTGGAAATATCTCTTGTGGTCACATTTCTATCGGGATGGCTACACTTTGCATCTGGCTTCTTAGGAGAGGGGTTTATTTGGGGCTGCTTTTTCAGCACCACTTGGCAGAGCTGCTTGTGCTTGATGTGCTTGGAGTTTTTGCTGCGGTCTGCCCCTGAATAGGAAGGATGGGAATCATGGCTGAACGCAGCTGGGGTTTCCTTCTCTCCCAGATTTACAGCTTTGAAGGCACCCTGAGACAGCATGACTCAAGTCACAGTCTTGGAGGCTCTTGGGACCAATCAGGGCAGCTGGCATGAGGACACCCTGTCCAGCTTTAGAGTCAGTGGCGGGATCACCTTCCAGAATTCCCCAGTGGAGCTCAAATCTGGCTCTTTTGGAATGTTTTTTTCTTACTTTTGGTTGTATTTTGTGAAGCTGTACCATTTTATTTCTGTAGTTTAGTGCTTAGAACTTTGGTCAGCATAGAGTAGATGGAGAATGACTTATAACCTAACTAATGAGGTTGATGTGCTCGTCAGGTGCGCAGGTCAGAAGGACAGCTCAGGGGAATGTGCACAGAGCAGCTGGAATGGCCTTACAGTTGACCTTGAGCCACCTGGGAGTTAGGAGTACTGACATTTTCCTCCTGGACAAAAATCCATGTATAACTTTTGGCTTTCCAGAACTTAACTACCAATAGCCTACTGCTGACCGGAAACCTTACTGATAATATACACAATTGATTAGCACATATTTTGTAGGTTATGTGTGTTATGTACTGTATCCTGACAATAGAGTAAGCTAGAGAAAAAAATGTTATTAAGAAAATCATAAAGAAAATATAATTACTGTTTGTTAAGTGAAAGTGGATTATCATAAAGGTCATCATCCTCGTCACCTTCATGTTGAGTAGGCTGAGGAGGAGGAGGACGAGGAGGGGTTGGCAGAGGCAGAAGAGGTGTGGTGGAGGTGGAAGGAGAGGCAGGAAAGGCACAATTGATGTCACTTTTATTGAAATATATCCTATATAGGTGGACCCATGCAGTTCAAAGCTGTGTTGTTCGAGGGCCCACTATAGTTAAGTCCTAGGAAATGTCCAGTTCATGCATAGTTAAATCCTAGGATTTGCTGATGGGTTGAATACTGGGGAGTGAAGGCAAGAGAAGAGTGGATGCTGACCGTGCGGGTCTCCCCTGGATGGCCCGTAGGATGGAGTAGCCATTGGCTGAGACAGTAGAGAATGTACGGGAGGGGCAACTATGGGGTGGTGGGGAAGAGCAGTGATTTGGTTTTGATAATGTCCTCTCTGTACTTTTGTTTTTTTCATGACTCACTGCTTCCCAGAGCCATAAACTCAATCTGCAAGCACTGGCTCAGTTATTCTTTGAGATTTTTATCATCCAAAGACCACTAGAACTAGAAAAGGCCCCTCAAGATAAATCTATGTAAATTGAAGGCTAAAAATTCAAATGAAGGCTAAAAAAAATTTAAAAGATTGAAGACTCAGCAGTAAAACTGTAATTAAAATTTTTTAAATAATTTTTTTAATGTAACAAAATTTACGTGGGTATGAAGGGGACTTCAGTAATATTTTCTTTTATTAAAATACACTGAAGCAAATAAAGTGATCATGTTTTAATTCTAGGTGGTATAGTTCTTTTTAAAAAACAGCTTTATTGAGATTTAATTTATATATTGTGAAAGGAAAATAAATCTTGGGGCCCCAGTATCACTAATCTAAAGGGAAAAGTCAAGCTGGGAACTGCTTAGGGCAAACCTGCCTCTGATTGTATTCACTGAGATAAATGCATATCTGATTGCCTCCTTTGGAAAACGCTAATCAGAAACTCAAAAGAATACAACCATTTGTGTTTTAGCTACCTATGACCTGGAAGCCGCCTCCCCAACTTCGAGTCGTCCAGCAATTGCTTCGAGTTGTCTCGCCTTTCCAGACTGAGTGTTCCTCTTACATATGTCGATTGATGTCTTACGCTTCCCTAAAATGTATAAGACCTGGCTCACGCCTGTAATCCCAGCACTTTGGGAGGCCGAGGTGGGCGGATCACGAGGTCAGGAGATGGAGACCATCCTGGCAAACACGGTGAAACCCCATCTCTACTAAAAATACAAAAAAAAAATCAGCCAGGTGTGGTGGCGGGTGCCTGTAGTCCCAGCTACACGGGAGGCTGAGGCAGGAGAATGGTGTAAATCCGGGAGACGGAGCTTGCAGTGAGCGGAGATCGTGCCAGTGCACTCCAGCCTGGGTAACAGAGTGAGACTCCGTCTCAAAAAAAAAATGTATAAAACCAAACTGTGCTCTGACCACCTTGGGCACGTGTTGTCATCAGGACCCCCTGAGGGTGTGTCATGGGCGTGGGTCCTCAACCTTGGCAAAATAAACTTTCTAAATTAACTGAGACCTTTCTCAGATATTCAGTGTTCACAACATCATACAATTCACCCATTTGAAGTGTACAATTCAGTGATTTTTAGTATATTCACAGGTGTTATGCCACCGTCAACAAAGTCAAATTTAGAGCATTTTTATCAGTTCACATAGAACCGTATACACTTTAGGTCTCGCCCACTCCATATCCCCCAATTCCTTCCACCCCAGGCAACCAGTCATCTGCTTTCTGTTTCTATGTATTTATCTATTCTGGACATTTCACAGCAATGGGATCATAGATTATGTGGTCTTTTTGTGACTGGCATCTTGCACTTTGCATAATGTTTTCGAGTAATTTCAGATACAATCTGTGTTGCTGCATGTATCAGTGCTTTATTCCTTTTTATGGCTGGTATAGTTCTTTATACCTTGCCATAGTTTTGAAAGAGTCATCACTTGGCAGGATAATCTAATGTGGTTATGTTGAAAGGATGTTCTTATCTGTGAGAGCTAAATAAAGTGTCAAAGGGGGATGGGAGTGCGGGTGGTTGGGAAATGCCTCAGTGTGGTGGTGATATTTCAGCAAAGATCTGAAAGAGGTGTGAGTACCTGGGAGATGGTGCTCCAGGCAGATAGGATGGGAGGTCTAAAGACCCTGCAATAAATTAAGAAATGTCAAGGTGGGCAATGAACAAGGAGGCAATAGCAGGAAGTGAGGCCCAAGAGGCACTGAGCTGGGGTAGGCTATGGAGATCACTTAGGACCTTGTAGACTGTTGAAGATAATTTAGATTTTGTTATGGATGAAAGGGGAAGCTGGGAATGCAGAAGTGCCTTGACTGACATACAAGTTCAAGGACGTCTCTGGCCACCAGTTGAAAATGGACCATAAGCACTAGAGGATAGAGGTGGAAAGTCCAGGTTGGGAAGAGTGGGTGTGACCATGATGAATTGGACTCAAGCACTGGGAGTTGCAAATGGAGTTGGGATCCATTTCAAAAATAGTACTTGGAGGATTTGCTGATGATTGAAGTTGGGGAGTGGGGGCAGCAGAGTGAATGAACACAAAGGTCTCCCCTGGTGGCCCATGGGATGGAGTAGCCATTGACTGAGATGGTAGAGACTTGGGAGAGGCACATACAGGGTGGTTGTGGGGAAGAGCATGATTTGGTTTTGATAATGGTTTCTCTCTCCCTTGGTTTTTTTTTTTTTTCCATTTCATAGGATCTAGTTCTTATTTGAGTCTTCACTAATGAGTCACTTCTCCTAGGAAGCTTTCACTGATTCTCTCCCAAACTGGGTTGGGGTCTTGCTGGCTCCGACAGCACTTTGTGCTTCTCTATGCCCTGGCTCACCGTGTTGTTACTACCCAGGGTGGGCAGGACAAGGACACACCAGGCTGACTCTCCACTCTGGCTGGCCAAGACCACCGAGGAACACTGCACCTCCCTGCCGGGAGGAGAGGGGCTCACTCTTAGTGGGGTGGCAGCTCTGCCTATGTGAGCTGGAGGCGCTCTCCTTTCTCACCCTGAAATTTTTGAATTCCATGTTTAGGACAAGAATGAAACAATGAACAGTCTCCACTTGTGTTTCTGAGTCACCCGATGGCTTCCTCCCACGTTTCTCCTGCCTTTTCCCTATTTTCAAGCCCCCTTTGCACAAAGGCATGTACATGTATAGCAGGTGACATTGGGTCCTGATTACAGTAAAACTTACAGGTCCTTGTTATTAATGAGTAAAAATAACCAGGCAATGAAAAAGAGAGGAAGATTTATCTTTGTTTTAAGAGTTTTTTTTAAAAAAAATCTCCTGGGAACTTCATTGCATGACAACCATAAATGGCTGTAAATTTTCGCAAGCACAAATCAGTATCTTAAGGTGACAAAATGCTGGCTGGAGTGACATATCATATTTAATATTGGGGTAACAGTTAAAATAGCATCCTCCATAGTTGCTATTTTTCCAAGTTAGGGCTTCAGAGGGATTAGCTAGGGAAGACAGGAAACATTTATCATGTATGGTTTTTGTTCCCTTTCAAAGGTTAATCTTGCTCTGGTGCTCAAAGAAAAAATCCTGCGAAAATAGGTGTTTTAAATATGCATGTGTCATAAAGTGGCTAAAATCCCATGTCACTTGACCCTTTGTTTTCCATGAAAACCCTCATGCAAGATTCTGTCATTGTAGCGTGGCAGCTATGCTAAAAAAGAGATGTCACATTTTCAGTTTCATCAAGTAGGATTCTTGTTTTTGTGTGTGACCCAATTTCCCTGTTCTGTAAAGCCCTTTCAGAAGTCTTTTAAGATCACACATAATGCAGGCCTGGGTTTTGTTAATAGAAGTACAATGTCAAGGTGCCTGTGCCTTCCCTGGAATGAACCTGGTCCTAGTGCAGCTGGAGAAGAAAGACCCTGAGGAACTGGAGGTCACACAGGGACCCTGAAGCAGGTTTGGAAGCCTTTCTGTATAAAACAGAGCTGAGCACAGTGGGGCATTACAGAGAGGACTTCAAATGGGGCCTGGGAGCTGTTTACAGACACCTAAAAGGGTTTGAGCAAGAAGAAGTATTTTTTCTGCTCATCACATCAGAAGGCAAAGTTAGGAAGAGCTGGGCAAAGAACCATCAGAGGTGGGTTAGGAGTTTGGTCTGTGTCTCAGGCAGACCTGTGTCCAAATCCCTACTTCACTTTTATCCACTTTGGACCTGTGTTCAAATCCCAATGGTACTGTTGCATTCTTTCATTCAGTGGCCCTTGGTGGAGGATCTCTTTTGAGTCAGGCACGTTTTTAGGCATGGAAAATACAGTGGATGCAGGATGGAGAAGGTTCCTGCCCCAAGAAGCTTACATCTTAGTGGGAAGCCAAAAGCTAGATCCATATTCTGATATTTAGAAGGTCGCATAGCAACTGAAACAGAGAGGAAACTGGATGTGTGGAGTGGAAGAGACACCTGTGTACAGGGTGCTCACAGGCTGCTCTGCAAGGGGCCACGTTTGGGCTGAGACCTGAGTGATGGAAAAGATATGGTCACATGAACATCAAGGGGGAGGGCATCCCAGGCAGGGGCAGGGCCCCGGCAAAGATGCTATGGTGGGAACAAGCCTGGCAGTGAGTTCAAGGAACAGAAAAGAGGGCCGAGTCAATGGCAGAGGTAAAATTCCAGCTTGGCTCCATCCAATTTCAGAGTTGGAGCTGTTAACCACAGAGCTGAGCTGCACATGCTGGAGGAAGCAGAGGGTGTGTTCGTGTGCAGTGGTCAGAAATTTCATTGCTCAGATTTTGGGGAGAAGATCAGGTTCCCATAAACTAATAGCCTGTGGCTTTAAAAACATGGAGCCTCTGGGGTTCTCCTGAAAGTGCTTTCTCATGTAGTTAAGAAACTTGGGTGGAGATCCCATTGTGTTACTTCCTTTTGCTGGGTCCTTCTGGGTCATGGATGATGATGATAGTGATAGTGACATTGATGAGGACAACTGTAACCATAGTAACAGCTTCTCTGAGAACTTGTTATATACCTGGCATTCTATGTATTACCTCCCTGAATTCCTATTTTTCTTTTCTTATTGTTCTGATAACACTGAAGCTTAAAAAGGGTATGTGACTTGCCCAAGGTCACACAACATCAGTATGGCTTCTGAAATCATGCTTGTCACTGGTTTTCTGAATTGCAAATTGGGAGAAAATGAGTTAGAAAGTAGAGTTTAGAAACTCACTATTCCCAAGACACTGTTGCCTGTACAATGTGTGATTAACATAATAAAAAATTCAGGACATGATTTTCATCCTGAATGAAATATTCAGCCAACAAGGCTCTGCATGGGGATGATGGTCAGAAGCATACATGGGGCATATTTGGGGGAAAGAGTGACTTCTAGGTAGGAGAATTCTTTAAAGCATTTGCCTTTTCATAAAATATTTTGATCTTTAATTAGATGCCTTGGAGTGAAAAACAAAATGCTCTATTTGAAGAAATCTTTTTTTTTTTCTTTTCCCTGATCTCTAATTTTGGAGAAAAAGCTCTAATAGGCAATAGATTCTAATCTTTGCTGTGTGCTCAAACAAGTTGTGAATTAGAGAGACTTCTCCTCCTGGGAATTAATAGCTTTCTGCTTTGTAAAATAGATTTAAGAAGCCAGAGCTGGGCCAGCTGAGGGCCAAGGTCTGGCTCAGCTTCAAGGCTCTTTTCTTTTGAGAGACAGGGTCTCACTCTGTCACCCAAGCTGGATTGCAGTGGCAAGATCATAGCTCACTGCAGCCTCTAACTCCTGGGCTCAGGCAGTCTTTCCACCTCAGCCTCCCAAGGAGCTGGGATTACAAGCATGAGCCTGGTCCAAGGGTCTTTGATTATAAGGTGGAGTTGGGCCTCTTGGACCCAGGAGTGGCACCTGAGAGGCACTTACCTGTGTTTTGTCTTGAACGTCTTTGTCTTGATTTAATCCAGTTAAAAACTCAGGCTGCTGGCGGGTGTACTTTTGCATTCATTGGAGAGTGAGGTTGACTCCCACTGTGCACTCTTTATCTTCATGACTGCATTCAGGCTCCCAAGGAAGAGATGGATTGTCTGGGAGGCACACTGCAGCTCAGGAGCCTGCAGCCATCCATCATCGCGACACCTCCTTTATGGGCAGAATGACTTTGGTGATGCTCACATCAATGTCAGCCTGGGGCTTTGGTGCTAGCCCTGAGCCTGACATCTGGGGACACTTTGAGCAGATACTAAAGAGCTCATGGTTAATATAGGGATCACATGAATGAGATAAAATATGTGAACTAACTGGGAAGAAACTGGGGAGTCTAACCACAGGAGGGTGTGTGGTTGGCATAGGAAAGGGATGGGGGCTGGGAAGTGTTTGGTATTTTCTGGGAAAAGATCCAATGCAGGGAAAGGAGAGAATTAAACTAACAGGTAGAATGTATTAAACGTTTGCTTGGACCAGACCTTGTGCTAAATACTTTGCATGGGCCATTTTCATTAAATCCTCATAGCAGCTGCCTGAAGTAGGTATTACTGCTATATCCATTTGATAGGTGGGGAGGCTGAGGCACTGAGTGTTTGAGTCACTTCCTCCGTGGTCACAATCTTGGTTGGGTGGAGCCAGAATTTGAACTCAGGCAATCAGACTTTAGAGTCTAACGCTTAAGCATTTCCCCCTACTGCTTCCTTATTTCCCCTTCCCTGTATATTATATAGCCATACTATTTGCCACGTGACTTTGCTATGCATCTCATCAGAGGGAGGGAAGATCCTGCCCCCTCTTCCTACCATTTGATGTTCAACTGGTTCAGAAGGTTTGATGTGGCCAATCAAGTGTTGGTGCATGTGATTCAATTACAGACTTTAAATGTGCTGCCATGAGTTAGCTCCAAGTCTCACGTTTCTGCTACCTGTTGTGAAAAGGGCAAGTGCCGGGGAAGCTGCTTCTCCCTGCAGTAGACCTGAATGCCACCTGCAGCCTGAAGCCAGGGTGAGCCACCAGCAAAGTGTAGCCTACCTATCGACCCACGAATGAGAAATAAGTGCTTCTTGTAAGCCACTGGGTTTGGGTATTGTCACATGTCATTATTACAATGGGATACAATGGGATCCCTGATACAGTGGAATCTGCTAAACCATTTTTCCCCTTCCTCCGTTTCTCTTATCTCCTCTTCCATTGAACATCTACTTTGTGACTGGTGCTGTGCTAGGGCTGGGGGAACAGACACAGTTCCTCATAAATCCCAGTCTCATGGGGGAGTTGGTTAATAGGCAGACAAATTAAAATGCTGTACTTGAAACACAAGAAAAGGATAAAAGTCATTGACGTAGTCATTGGAGAAGGTTTTACTAAGGTAGGAACCTTTGGCCTGGGTTTTGCAGGATTCATAGGAGTTTACCAGAGCTGATATTCTAGAGTAAAGAAAGTGCTGGATTTAATAATCTCTGCATCCCTGGTCATCCCATAACAGCCACTCAGTCTTGGGTTGGAGAGAGAACACTCCAGTGGTCCTTAGGGGGTCCTGGACTGACCCCTCTTGGCCTGTCAAGATAATGACCACGGATCTGCCCCAAGGTCTTGTGGGTTCTGGCTGTATACCTCCAGTGTCTTACCCACCTCCCCCGACCCTTACAAGTCTATCTTACGTGTCTGGACCTGAATAAAACAAGAAGCAGATCCCTCTGGTTCCCAGTAAAGTCTTGTGGTCAGAGCATCTGTGTACAAAGTCGTTGGTTTTCCTCCTGATTAAATAATGAAGGGTCATTTATCTCTGTTCATGCTGGAAGAATTCAATTTTGTCAATTAATGTTAGTGAATTGCAAAATCTAAGGAAATGATAGTTTCTGCAAAATAAAAACAGTCACCCTATTTTTATTACACAGCTGTAATGGTCCAAGTACATGGCTATGATTGGATTTGTAAACGGTAAACATAAATTAATAATTCTCCCTCCAAATAGCAGTGCAGCTTCCCTGACATGTTTTAATTGCTGTGCTTTGCAGTGCGGGAAAACCTGGCCGGGTGTGACTGCAGCAAATTGCTTCTTTGGGAACTGCCAATGTTTTTCAGCCAGAGGGGTGTGTGTGTGTGTGCGTGTGCATGCATGTGTGTGTGCACAGACACATGCTTTTTTCTTGAAAGGTGCTGAGTTGAGGCTTAGCATCGTAGACTCAGGGAAGATTAAACCAGAAGCAATCATGCCTTATGCCAGTGTCCTGAATTCTCCATTATCCAGACTAATGAGAGAAGATAAAAGGTATGGATAATCAAAAACATGGCCAATCCCAATGATTGTCATGTGTGCGCGTGTATTTGGTCACTAGAATATTAATGTTAATTCTTATGTGTAGCTTAGACTGAGCTATTTCAGAACTCAAAATCATGATGCAAATACTCATAATTGCATTTTCTGATTCATAAATGTATTTATATAAGACACCTTACAAAGGTGTATAGCTTAAGTTTTTCTTTTTTTTTTTTTGAAATTGA
The DNA here is from genome assembly GCF_002776525.5 of Piliocolobus tephrosceles. Lineage (NCBI taxonomy): Eukaryota > Metazoa > Chordata > Mammalia > Primates > Cercopithecidae > Piliocolobus > Piliocolobus tephrosceles. Next base: position 208,327,425 of record NC_045434.1, on the reverse strand, counting down.
GTCTTGCTCTGTTGCCCAGGCTGGGGTGCAATGACACAATCTTGGCTCACTGCAACCTCTGCCTTCCTGATTCAAGCGATTCTCCTGCCTCAACCACCCTCCCAAGTAGCTGGGACTACAGGCACGTACTGCCAGCCTGGCTAATTTTTTTTTTTTTTTTTTGTATTTTTTAGTAGAGATGGGGTTTCACTATGTTGGCCAGGCTGGTCTCAAACTCCTGACCTCAAGTGATGCACCTGCCTCAGCCTCCCAAAGTGCTGGTATTACAGATGTGAGCCACTATGCCCAGCCAAGTTTTACATGTAATAACTCATATATACAAGAAGGAATAAGTTATTAGCTAGTTTACGTTGACTTATATGAGTGGGGTACAATTCTCAGCTCATTAAACACATTAAATCCATGAATTCTCGTAACATCACCATGAGATAGGCACCATTTTCATCCCCATTTTATAGATGAGGGAATAGAGACCTGAAGGGCATGAGTAAGTTGGCCATAGTAACACAGCTAGTAAATTCGATCCAAACTCAGGCAGTCTGGCTTGGGTGAGAGCTCACAATCAATCATCAGCAATATGAGTTCGTTGCTAAATATTTGACATTGGAATGATTCCAAAATCTGAGGAGGATAATGTCATGCATATATCCTTTTCTTCTGACAGGCTCACTTCATAATTTTCTAAAGTGAGTTCTAAATAAAAAGTTTACTTAAAAATAGATACCAAAAAGCAGATACTTTTTCTAAATAAATTTTTTTAGGGGAAGAATTTTAGATGTACAGAAAGGTTACAAAAATACTACAGAGAATTCCTACACACCCTTCACCCTATTCCCTATTTCCCTGAACTTCAGTATCTTACATTCCCATGGTATATTTATCAAAAGTAAGAAACCAGCATTGTACATGACTATCACAGAAACACAAGGCTTTGTTTGGGTTTTACCAGTTTTTCCATTAATGTCCTCTTTTTGTTTCAGGATCCCATTTAGGACCCCACATTGTATTTTTTTTTCATTAAAAAATATTCATCAGCTGGGCACGGTGGCTTGTGTCTGTAATCCCAGCACTTTGGGAGGCCGAAGTGGGCGGATCACCAGAGGTCGGGAGTTTGAGACCAGCCTGACCAACATGGAGAAACCCCGTCTCTACTAAAATACAAAATTAGCCAGGCGTGGTGGCACACGCCTGTAATCCCAGTGACTTGGGAAGCTGAGGCGGAGGTTGCAGTGAGCTGAGATCGCACCATTGCACTCCAGCCTGGACAATATGAGTGAAATTCCGTTAAAAAAAAAAATTCATCAAGTCTGGTAGGAGCTGGTACAAAGTTAGCGGTCCTTCATTCGTTGGATAAATGTTTACTGAACCTTTGCTTTGTGCCTGCCTTAGTTCTGACCTTGTGGGCATAGCTATGGACAGAACAAACCCAAATCTAGCCCTCATAAAGCTGACAGGCTAATATTTGCTGAATGATCATTTTCTTATTGAGTACTTGCTCTGTGGCAGGCACTGGTCATGAAGACACTGTGTGTTCATTTGATTGAAATCATGACCCAGTAAGGTGCCTGAGGTTCAGACAGGCAGACTAAGTTTCCTAAGCCACATATCTTGTTAGCGGCAGGTTAGTATTGTAACCCATGGCTGTCTGTCTCTAAGGCTGATGTCCTTATTACTTTTTGGAAATGGATGGATGGATGAATCCTTAAAGAAGACCGTCAGAGACAAAAGATGTGTTGGATGAGAAAAGAAAGCCAGCCTGAAGTCAAGAAAAGAAAGACAAGATTACCAAGAATACCTCCATGCCTTTGGATAAATGGAAATAGCCTGTACCAGTCCTTTTAAATAACATAGATATTTCTCTCCCTGGGAACTAGTATAGAGCAGATGCATAAAATATAAAAGAAAATATCAAAGAAACAGCAGTGAATGATCACCAGCCTCGCAGGAGCAAAAACAACTGTTGCCTCTCTGCCAGATAAATTGCGACAAAGAGTAAAGTGAGGTTGAGTTTCCTCAAGGACAAAGTGTGCCTCAGATTTTCTGTGAGCCTCCATTGGGACACTGGGGGTGTGTGTGAAAAGCCGCCACCTTGAGACGGTACTCCCCAAGGAAGCGTCTGGAAAGAGATGCCTGGAAAAGGCCATAAACGTGGATAAGCCTGCCACTCTCTAGAGGCAAATCCTTACCTGTAAATTTAGTGTCATCGTGCTTTTGCCAAAGTCTATGAAATTCCTATAAGCAGAAGAAATGAACACGGGCAAAAGACACAGCTAGAAAATCTCCTTCATTGATACCCAAGAGGAGATGGGATTGGTGGAGAACAGGTTCTCTCTACAAATCCTACTTGCCCCTCCTACTAAAATCTCACTGGTCTTTCCAGATAGGCAGTTTCATGTGACTATGACTGTGTTTGCTGTTTCTCTCTTTCTCTTTCTCTCTGCCTATTGAAACCCTTTCTATCCTTTAAGACCCAACGTTGGAAGGGATTCCTCTGACCACTGGGCTCCCAGGCATTGCATTTATTCCTTGGGCAAGATTCATTCTATTTACTTGGATTATTTACTTGCCTGTCTCCTCCGAATGACTGAGAGCTCTTTGAAGGTGGAAACTGGGTCTTACTCATCAATCTAATCCCTAACCCCAGTGCAGGTTCAATGAGTGCTTTTACTGTGAGATGAAATGAATTTGAATTAGCATAACAATAAGCCTTCAGGACCGGGTGTGGTGGCTCATGCCTGTAATCCCAGCACCTTGGGAGGCTGAGGCAGGTGGATCACCTGAGGTCAGGAGTTCGAGACCAGCCTGGTCAACATGGTGAAACCCTGTCTCCACTAAAGATAGAAAAATTAGCCAGGCTTGGTGGCGGATGTCTTTAATCCCAGCTACTCAGGAGGCTGAGGCAGGAGAATCACATGAACCCGGGAGGCAGAGGTTGCAGTGAGCTGAGATGGCGCCATTGCACTCCAGCCTGGGCAGTAAGAGCAAAACTCTGTATATAATAATAATAATAGTAATAATAATAATAAGCCTTCAGTACTTACTAAGCATTTTACATATATTCTGTTATCCACTCTTTCCAACAAGCTGAACCGTTTTAATTCTCATTTTATGATGCAGAAAGTGATGCAAGAGACTTGTGTAGGGTGACACAACTGGGAAGGGCAGAAACTGGGATTCAAACCCACACAGTCTGGCAACAGAGCCTGTGATGTTGACTGCTGTCCTGTGCTGCCACCATCCTACTTAACAGAACGTTGACTGTTTTCCAAGAACCTGACCTTTGGGGATGCCATGTTACGGCTTGGAAGTGTGGGAGTGAAGAAGTTGGAGAGCTGGCCACCTATCTCCAGCTCACTGTTGGGAAGTTACATTTCCAGCAGAGAGCTCCAGCACTGGCCTATAAGCCAGAAACACATGTGTAGTTTGCACCTTGAATTAAGACAATCCATGCTGTAAATATTACATTTTACAGCATGGGGTAGTAGATGGAACATGAACTTCGTAGTTTGGTTTGAATTTAGTAGCTGACAAAGTCGCTACTGACTGGGCAAACCACTTCACACCTGTGAGTCCCAGATTTCCCATTTCTAGAATGGGGATAATTACTTTTACATTCGTGTGTGTGTATACAGTCAGAGAAATTATTTAATATACATATATCATCAGAAAACTAGAATATACACTATTATATGATTTGTATGTATCATTACATATCTGATATGTGTGTCTTATCCTAGTATTTATACTGTATATTCTAGTTTCCTTTTTAAATTTTTATTTTTATAGATTTAGGGGGTACAAGTGCAGTTTTTGTTTTTGTTTTTTTTTTTTTTTGAGATGGAGTTTCGCTCTTGTTGACCAGGCTGGAGTGCAATGGTGCAATCTCGGCTCACCACAACCTCTGCCTCCCCCAGGTTCAAGCGATTCTCGTGCCTCAGCCTCCTGAGTACCTGGGATTACAGGCATGCGCCACTATCCCCGGCTAATGTTTTTTTATATATTTAGTAGAGACAGGGTTTCTCCATGTTGGTCAGGTTCGTCTCAAACTCCTGACCTCAGGTGATCCGCCTACCTCGGCCTCTCAAAGTGCTGGAATTACTGGCATGAGCCACCATGCCCGGCCTACAAGTGCAGTTTTGCTATATGGATATATTGTGTAGTGGTGAAGTCTGGGCTTTCAGTGTACCCATCACTTGGATAGTGAACATTGTACTCAATAGGGGATCTTTCAACCCTTACCTCCCTCCCACTCTTCCACCTTTTGGAGTCTCCAAGGTCTGGTTTTCCACTGTGTATGTCTATGTGTACCCATTGTTTAGCTCCACTTATAAGTGAGAACATGTACTATTTGACTTTCTGTTTCTGAATTATTTCACTTAGGATAATGGCCCCCACCTCTATTCTTATTGCTGCAAAAGATATGATTTCATTCTTTTTAATCGCTGAGTAGTATTCCACGGTGTGTGTATATGTGTACAGATTTAGGTTATGTCGATTTCGTGACTTTGCTATTGTGAATAGGGCTGTGATGAACATACTAGTACAGGTGTCTTTTTATAAAATATTTTTTTGCCTTTGGGTAGATAGCCAATAGTGGGATTGCTGGATCAAGCCATTACGACTGTGCAAGATGGTATCTTATTGTGATTTTAATTTTCATTTCTCCATTAGTGATGTTGAGCATTTTTACATGTTTGTTGGCCACTTGTATATCTTCTTTTGAAAAATGTCAGTCCATGTCTTTTGCTCACTTTTTTTTTTGTCTGAGATGGAGTCTCACTCTGTTGCCCAGGCTAGAATGCAGTGGTGTGATCTCGGCTCACCACTACCTCCACCTCCCAGGTTCAAGTGATTCTCCTGCCTTGGCCTCCTGAGTAGCTGGAATTACAGGCGCCCGCCACCATACCCGGCTAATTTTTTGTATTTTTAGTAGAGACGGGGTTTCACTGTGTTAGCTGGGATGGTCTTGATCTCCTGACCTCGTGATCCACCTGCCTCGGCCTCCCAAAGTGCTGGGATTACAGGCATGAGCCACCGTGCCCAGCTGTCTCTCTGCCCACTTTGTAATGGTGTTGTTTGTTGTTTTCCTTGATGAGTTGAGTTCCTTGTAGATCCTGGATATTAGTACTTTGTCAGAGGTATAGTTTGCAAATATTTTCTCCCATTGCATAGGTTGTCTGTTTACTCTGTTGATTATTTCTTTTGCTGTGCAGAAGCTTTTAGTTTAATTAAGTCTCATTTGTTTATTTTTGTTTTTGTTGCATTTGCTTTTGAGGAGTTAGTCATAAGTTCTTTGGCCTATGCCAATGTCCAGAAGAGTTTTTCCTAGGTTTTCTTCAAGGATTTTTAGAGTTTCAGGTCTTATATTTAAGTCTTTAATCCATCTTGAGTTAATTTTTGTGTATAGTGAGAGATATGGGTCCAGTTTTATTCTTCTGTATAATGGCTATCCAATTTTCCTAGCACCATTTATTGAATAGGGTGTCTTTCCTCAGTGTGTATTTTTGTTGACTTTATTAAAGATCAGCTGGTTGTAGGTAGGTGGCTGTATTTCTGGGTTCTGTATTCTGTTCAATTGACCTATTTTTATGCCACTACCATGCTGCTGTAAACTTGTAGTATAATTGTAGTATAATTCAAAGTCAGGTAATGTGATGTCTCCAGTTTTGTTATTTTTGCTTAGGAGTGCTTTGGCTATTCAGACTCTTTTTTGGTTCCATATGAATTTCAGGATTGTTTTTTTGAATTGAAATATGAAAAATGATGTTGACAATTTAATAGAAATTGCATTGAATCTGTATATTGCTTTGGGCAGTATGGTCATTTTAACAATATTGATTCTTCCAATCCACGAGCATGGAAGGTTTTTTCTGTTTGTGTCATCTATGATTTCTTTCATCAGTGTTTTGTAGTTCTCCTTATAGAGATTGTTCAGCTCCTTGGTTAAATGTATTCTAGGCATTTTCTTTTTAGGTATTATAAATGGGAATGAGTTCTTGATTTGGTTCTCTGCTTGATCATTACTGGTGTATAAAAATGCTACTAATTTTTGTACCTTGATTTTTTTACCCTGAAATTTTACTGAAGTCACTTATCAAATCTAGGAGTCTTTCGGAGGAGTCTTTAGGGTTTTCTAGGTGTAAGAATATATTATTTGTGAACAAAGATAATTTGACTTCCTCTTTTCCAATTTGGATGCTTTTTATTTTTATTTTTTTCATTCCTGATTTCTCTAGGTAGAAGTTCCAGTTCAAATCCTCGGTGTCCAGGCAGAAGTCTGCTGCAGGAGTGGAACCCTCACAGATAATCTTTAGTAGGGCAGTGGAGAGGGAAAGTGCGGGATTGGAGCTCTCATACAGAATCCCCACTTGGGAACTGCCTAGTGGAGCTGTGGGAAGGGGACCACCCCTGCCGCAGGCTTCTGCCTGAACACCCAGGATTTTCCATACATCCTTTGAAATCTAGGTGGAGGATGCCAAAACCTCCTTCACTCTTGCACTCTATGTGCCTACAGGCTTAACACCATGTGGAGATTGCTAAGGCCTATGGTTTGCACCCTCTGTAGCATGAGCTGTACTTGGGGTCCTTTGAGCAACAGCTAGAGCTGGAACAGGAGGGATGTGGGGAGTATCCTCTTGGGGTGGCACAGGGCATTGGAGCCCCAGGCCTTGCCCACAAAGCCATCCTTTCCTCCTAGGCCTCTGGCTTGTGATTTCCAGGCTGCCTTGCAGATTTTTGGAGTGCCTTCCAGGCCTTTCCCCATTGTCTTGGCTATCAGCACCTAGCTCTCTTTTAGTCATGCTAATATCTCTAACAAGTGGTTGCTCCACAGCTCCTTTGTATTCCTATTCTGTATTTCTCTGCCATTTATCCAGGCTGCAAATTTTTAAAACTTTTATGTTCTGCTTCCCGTTTGAATAAAAAGTTCTAGCTTTAAGTCATTTCTTCGCTCCTGCATCTGAGTGTAGGCCACATTTTGAATGCTTTGCTGCTTAGAATTTTTTTCTACTAGATACTCTAAGTCATCACTCTTCAGTTAAAACTTCCGCAGATCCTTAGGGCATGAGCACAATTTCTTTTCTGAGGTGTAATAAGAGTGACCTTTGCTCAAGTTCCAAATAAGTTCTTCCATTTCCATCTGAGATCTTGTCAGCCTGGACCTAATTGTCCATATCACTATCAGCATTTTGGTCATAACCATTTAACCAGTCTCTAAGGAGTTCCAAATTTTCCCTCATCTTTCTATCTTCTTCTGAACCCTCCAAACTCTTCCAATCTCTGCCCATTACTCAGTTCCAAAGTCACTTCCACATTTCCGGATATCTTTATAGCAATGCCCCACTCCTGTTTTAGGCTGTTCTTGTATTGTTATGAACAAATATCTGAGACTGGGTAATTTATAAAGAAAAGAGATGTAATTGGCTCATAGTCCACAGGCTGTATAAGCATGGTGCTGGCATCTGCTTAGCTTCTGGGGAGGCCTCAGGGAGCTTTCACTTATGGCAGAAGGCAAAGAAAGAGCTGGCACAAAACATGATGAGAGTGGGAGCAAGAGGGTGGTGGGGGAGGTGCCTCACACTTTTAAACAACCAGATATCATGAGAACTCACTATACCGAGTGTAGCACCAAGAGGATGGTGCTATACCATTCATGAGAAATCTGGCCCCGTGATCTAATCGCCTCCCACCAGGTCCCACCTCTAACGATGGGGATTAAAATTCAACGTGAGATTTAGAGGGAACAACATCCAAACTATATCACGGATACTGGCCTGTAGTTTTCTTTTTTTGTTGCGTCCTTGCATGGCTTTGGTGTCACAGTGTTCCTGGCTTCATAGAATGAGTTAGGGGGGTTCCCTCCTCCTTCTTTTGGAATAGTTTCAGTAGGATTGGTACTGGTTCTTCTTTGTACATCTGATAGAATTCAACTGTGAATCCATGTGCTCCTGGGAGTTTTTCTGTTGGGAGATTTTATTTTTTTATTACTGATTTAATTTCACATTTGTTATGGGTCTGTTCAGTATTTCTATTTATTTCTGGTTCAGTCTTGGGAGGTTCTATGTTTCTATGAATTTATGCATTTCTTCTAGGTTTTCTAGTTTGTGTGCATAGAGATGCTCATAGTAGTCTCTGATGATTTTTTGTCTTTCTGTGGTGTCAGTTGTAATGTTACCTTTATCATTTTTGATTGTGTATATTTGAAACTTCTCTCTTCAGTTTTAGTTTTCTGATGACATATACATATCAGATAGTTTACCAGAGAAGTAGAATACATAAAAAAGAATGACAACTCTAGAATTGAAAGAAAACTATAACTGAAATTAACTCAATATACAGGTTAGACACAACAGAAGAGATGCGTGAACTGGAAAATAAATAGGAAAAAAATATGTAGTGCCTTGTATATGATTGGGATTGAAAAAAATTTCTGCTGCTACCCTTGCTGGGACATTACTTGGGTTCCATTTTTTAAAAACTTTTACAGTGAGTTGTTGCAACGATTCTTAATTAAAATATCCAAAGAATATGCATTGTATTTATACCTAAAAGGTCTGAAATGCATCTATAATATTAAATGGGAAAAATCTGGGCTGGGCCCAGTGGCTCACACCTTTAATCCTGGCACTTTGGGAGGCAGAAGTGGGTGGATCACCTGAGGTCAGGAGTTCGAGACCAGCTTGGCCAACATGGTGAAACCCGTTTCTACTAAAAATACAAAAATTAGCCAGGCATGGTAGCACATGCCTATAATCCCAGCTACTCAGGAGGCTGAGGGGGAGAGAATTACTTGAACCTGGGAGGTGGAGGTTGCACCGAGCCAAGATCTCACCACTGCACTCTGGGTGACAGAACAAGGCTCCATCTCACAAAAAAAAAAAAAAAAAAAAAAGTAGGGGGGAATATCTGCGTCATCAACGACTACTACATGGGCAAGATTGGTCTCTTTCATACCTGCTCACACACTCTTTCAAACAGTTTCCTTCCCTTTGTCAAACGTTTATTGAGAATCTACTGTGTGCTGGAGATGAATTGGGAACATCAGGAAGCCTGTGGTCCTCAGCTACATGTGGTCTCCCATGCTATGACTCACATTTAGGTTGGACAGGCCTCCTGTCTGCTTACCTCTCACATCGGCAACCCAAACGTTGGCAAGTCAAGTCAGGGGTGGTGATTTTTTGGCAAGTGCCTATGTAAAACAAATGGGATTGGTGGATTCTGTTCCAGGAAGCATCCTCTCCTGGGGGTTCTTTATTCTGAAGTTTCAGCAGTAAGTAGCACTAGAGCAAGCACAGCTGTGTTTCAGATTTTCTTTCTGTGAATGGAAACTTGTTGCAGAAACATTTTCCTACGGACAAGTAGAAAAACTGGCCCCAAATAAAACAAACCAAACCCACCACCATCTCACCACCACCACCACCAGCAACAACCAAGCTCATGTGTTTGAGAACATCAAAGAGCTACCAAGGCAGCTAGAACTTAGGGAGGCAGCATCAGAGGGAGGAGAAATCCAATGATGTTAGTCCAATTTTCTGCTGTGTCTTCTCTTTTAAGGCATTTGACAGTTGCAACCTGTGTGAGGCTAAGAGTTAAGAAGTTGAACAGAACTCAATAGTCAAAACAAAACAAGGAAACAAAGCCGGAATTTTGGAAGTCTTATGGTTCTGGGCAGACAAATACTGAAATCAGGGTCTGCTAAGGAGGAAGGTCCCTGGTAATTCCAGTTAGCGTCCTGAAATGGCTATGTTTTAGGAGTTAGAGTGAATTGAAAATAGAGTGTCTGTCAGAAAAGATTAAAGCCCAGCTTCAAAGTCTTCAATTCTAGAAATGGGAATGGAGATTAACTGTAAATGGACATGAAGGATTTTGTTGGGGGGTAAACTGCTATAAAATACATTTATGGTGATAGTTGTACCACCTGGTAAAATGTATTAAACATCGTTGACTTGTACACTTGAGATGGGTATTATGATATGTAAGAGATACCTTAATAAAGTTGTTTCAGATGTATGTAGAATTAAAATACATAACTACAGTAGCACAAAGAAGAAAGTAAATGGAGGTAGTGTTACAAATGCCTTGAATGGCCGCAAAGCAGCAAAAGTAGTAATTTATATTAGACTGTAATAAGCCAAGCATGTGTGTCATTATCTCTATGGTAACCACTAATAGAAGGGTGAAAAATGTGTAATTAAAAAGCTGCTAGAGGGATAATTATAATAAAAATAGTCGATTAATCAAAAAGAAGACAAGAAGAGATAAAATAAGCAACATAAAATAGTTTTGACAAATAGAAAACAAATAGTAATATAGTTGATATAAATCCAGATATATCAGTAATTATATGTAAATAGACTAGATGTTCTCAGTAACAAAGAAAAAAATCCAACACATGATCTTACAAGAGATATCCCTTAAATATGAGATACAGGCAGATTTACAGTAAAAGGAGAGAAGAGAGATATCATTGTAAACACTAATAGAAAGAAAGCTGGTGTCACTTAAAAAAATATAAAACAACATGGAACTTAAGGTAAAAGACATTACTAGAAATGTTTCATAATAATAACTGTAACAGGCTCAATCCACCTGAAAGATATACTATCTGGAAGATATGAATAAAAAATGTATGTGCAGGCCGGGCATGGTGGCTCACGCCTGTGATACCAGCACTTTGGGAGGTCGAGGCAGGTGGGTCACCTGAGGTAAAGAGTTCGAGACTAGCCTGGCCAACATGGTGAAACCCCGTCTCTTCTAAAAATGCAAAATTAGCAGGGAATGGTGGCACATGCCTGTAATCCCAGCTACTCGGGAAGCTGAGGCAGGAGAATTGCTTGAACCTGGGAGGCGGAGGTTGTGGTGAGCATAGATGGCACCATTGCACTTCACCCTGGGCAACAGAGCGAGACTGTCTCAAAAACAAACAAACAAACAAACAAAAAAAAACACTAAAATTGATCAGGGATGTGAGACTCCATCTCAAAAAAAAAAAAAAGTTATGTGCACCTGCTAATATCACCTTACAATATATATAGCAATGAATGGTAAAACTGAGCATGTACCCACAATCATAGTGGGGAATTTTAACACAGCTGTTCCATAGGATGATTTTTTTAAATGACATTTGCTCTTAGTAGTGTGTGTGTGTGTGTGAGAGAGAGAGAGAATATTTTTAAACCTAGGTCATTAGTACTTTCTTTATGAACCCGGTGCCTGGTAGATGGGGTGAATTAGGATATTGGAATGCTGGTTCTGGCAAGGGCCATCTGAATTGGGGAAGATGCAGTGGTGTGGTTTACAGAACATACTAGAGATGGCTCCTGTGCCCGCTTCCCTTCTCTGCCCAAGTCCCTGTTGCTGGACTCCTGAGGAAGCACAGTTATGGGTCTTGGGTGTTTCCAAGAAAGGCCTCTCTCCAGCAGCAAGAGCTGCCAGATGGCAGTGGTTAGACAATCTGGGCTTCCAAGTCCTCGGGAGAGTCTCTTAGACAGATGAAACTACCTTCCTATTTTTAAATAAATCCAGAGTTAGCTTTTCTGTATTCTTTCCCTGGTCAGCAATTTCTGGTGCTTTTCTATTAAGAACTGCATTCTTCTGGCTAACCTGAATCTCATGTCATGATTTAAGTGCCTTTATTCTAGTATGCTTACCACAGTCTTACTGATAAAAGAGGAGAAACCTCACACAGCTGGCTTCTAAAGCGTGGTTTTTGTTTTCTCAATCACAGAATGCATAGAGGCGAAGAGTTCTGATTCTGGAGCCAGTCTTCCTGGGTTTCAAAACAGGATTTTCCTCTTATTATCTTTGTGACCTGCGACAAATTACTTTTCCTTCTCCCCATCCATAAAATGGAAATAAAGTGAGTAGTTTTGAGGATTAAGAACAAACAAGAGCACAGAAGTCTACCCATACTGTGATCAGTGCTAATCATTATGGTTATACTCGCTGTAGAAAATTGGGAACTTCCAGGGAGTACAAGAAAGTTTAAAAATCCCCTACGATATTGTCTCACAACTGTCCCCTGCTCCAGTACCTGGGACAATCCTTGGGATCCTTAAGAAATACTTGTTGAACTAATATTCCAAAAGGGTCATGATCACCTGCCTGTGCCCTGTAATTTGTGTCAAAGATGCTAGCTGGCTAAGGTATTATGTTCCTGAGGTCACCTGATGCTTTCTTTATCTGTGTTACTCCATAACCCTACTTCCTAGTACTGCATCTGAGCCCTGTAAATGATGCCTCATATTTTAAAATTAGGTAGTGTACTTTCGTGTGTGTGGCTGCTGTTACAAATGACCATGGACTTCATGGCTTACAACAGAAATGCATTCTTTCATGGTTCTGGAAGCCGGATGCCCAAAATCAAGGTATCAATGGGGCTGCATTCTCTCTGGAGGCTCAAGGGGAGAATCCGTTTCTTGCCTCTTCTAGCCTCTAATGGCTGTCCCAGTTCCTGACCTGTGACAGCAACCCTCTGATCTCTGCCCCATGGTCACTGTATTAGTTTGTTTTCACACTGCTATAAAGAGCTGCCTGAGACTTGGTAATTCATAAAGGAAAGAGGTTGAATTGACACACAGTTTCTCATGGCTGAGGAGGCCTCAGGAAACTTACAATCATGGCGGAAAGGGAAGAAGGCACATCTTTCATGGGAGCAGGTGAGAGATAGTGAGTAAGAGCGGGGAATACTGCCTTCTAAAGCCATCAGCTCTCATGAGAACTCACTCAGTAGCTTGCCTAGGATCACTCGGGTAGCAAGAGGCAAAATAGTGACTGGACTCAAGATGCATGTTCTCACTCATGCGAACAGCATGGGGGAAACCGCCCCGTGATCCAGTCACCTCTCACCTGGTCTCTCCCTTGACACGTGGGGATTATGGGCATTCCAATTTGAGATGAGATTTGGGTGGGGACCCAGAGCCAAACCATATCAGTGATATTGCCTCCTCATCTGCAGTGTGCCTGTGTCAAGTCTCCCTCTGCCTCCCTCTTGTCAGTGCACTTGTGATTGCCCTTAGGGCTGTATTAGTCTGCTCCAGCTGCCATAACAAATACTACAGACTAGGGGCTTACACAACAGAAATTTATTGTCTCACAGTTCTGGGGTCTGGGGCTGGAAGTCTGAGGTCAAAGTGTCAGCAGTGTTGGTCTTTTCTGAGGCCGCTCTCCTTGGCTGTAGATGGCCGTCTTCCCCCTGTATCTTCACATGGTCTTCCTTCTGTCTGTCCCTGTGTCCTAATCTCTTCTTATAAGGACACCAGTCATGTTGGGTCAGAGCCCACCCTCAGGACGTCATTTTAATGACCTCTTTAAAGACCTCCTTATTTCCAAACACTGTCACACTGTGAGTTAGCTTTTCTGTATTCTTTCCCTGGTCAGCAATTTCTGGGGCTAGGATGTCAACATATAAATTTTGGCGGGATACAATTTAGCTCCTAACAAAGGCCCACTCAGATAATTTAGGATAATCTTTGACATCTCAAGATCCTTAACTGCAAAGACTGCTTTTTCATTTGAGGTAACAGTCACAGATTCCAGGGGTTAAGAACTGATTTCTTGGTAAGGTCCTATTTCATCCTACTACAGGTAGAAATGAGAAAGTGTGAAGGATTCTGGAGATGTCAGGCTGCTGAACCACCCTTGATGTGGTTTGGCTCTGTGTCCTCACCCAAATCTCACCTTGAATTGTAATAATCCCCACGTGTCCAGGGCAGGACCAGGTGGAGATAAGTGAATCATGGGGGCAGTTTTCCCCATGCTGTACTCCTGATAGTGATCGAGTTCCAACAAGGTCTGATGGTTTTATAAGGGGGTTTCCCTCTTTGCCTGGCACTCATTCTCTCTCCTGCCACCTTGTGAAGAGGTGCCTTCTGCCATGGTTGTCAGTTTCCTGAGGCCTCCTCAGTCATGTCGAACTGTGTTAATTAAACCTCTTTTCTGTGTAAATTAACCAGTCTCAGGTATCTTCATAGTAGCATGAGGACGGACTCACATACACCTGGTGTGGGGAGAGGGGCAGTGAGGAGGCGTCTGCAGGATGGAACCTTCCTGTGCAGAGATCCAGTGTTGGCTTCTCAAGTCTTACCCCCAAGACCTCTTTGTGGCCATGAACCATTCTTTGTTTTCTGCAAACAACCTTTTTCCTGTTGCAATGATACTCTGTCCACCATCTCCTGGTTTTCATTCTGTATCTCTGGAGGCTTGTCCTCAGAAGTATTGCTGGCTCCTGTTTTGCTCTTATTTTCAGGAATTAAGGTATGGCGCAAGGTTCTGCCCTAGGCCCCTTCCCATGTTACAGACATGAAAATGGAGGCTTAGACAGCTAAGTAACTTGGCTGAGGTCACTCGGGTAGCAAGAGGCAAAATCGTGACTGGACTCAAGATGCATGACTCAAATGTCCCAGCATCGCCTCCCTGATGTAACCAGCACCCCCAGCATGTACTCTGTGTTCAATAAATATGCTGATAAATGCTGAGTGAAACAGAACTCAAACCCAGGTTTTCTGGATCTAATCTATTATTCTTTCCAGCCAGCATTCTGGTAAGAACATCATTTCCCCTCTCCTCTGTACCCAGAGGGAGCAGCTGTCCCAGAAATTGCAGTTACTCTCAAGATTTTTATTTTCAGCAGCTCTGATTTTTATGTTCAGGGACCACACTTAATTATTGCAAAACATCTGCTGGCACAAAATGCCGTTTTGTTACTGAATCATTCCCAAGAACATCCCATGAGCTCTTGTACTTGGAGACACAATTTCTGCAGGGGCCTGGGCCAGCAGAAATACCTCCTGTTTAAGAGGCAGCAGGGGAGACTTAGGGTTGACTGGCTTTGAACACAATCACTAATTAGATTGCTCAGGGCTTAAAAAATGATTGGGCTTCTGAATATCAGACAGTGGTCCTTATCAAATATTTAATAACCTCTGCATGACTTTCTGTGAGCATCTCTGTGTGAGGAGACGTTTTGAGGGTGAGATTTTTTTCCATGTCTGCGGGGTTCCATAATGGTGATCATAATAGCTCACACTTACTGAGCCCTTTTTCTGTGCCAAGCAACGTCCTTAGCATTCCTTGAATTTAATCACATTCAAAAAGGTCTCCTATTATCCATATGAATATACCTTATTATGGAGAAGTAATCTGGGTCACCTAGAAGTTGACTTTCCCAAGGCTGAGCCAGCTGGCAAATGCACGACAGAATCTAAACCCAGACAGGCAGACCCCAAAGCCCCATTCTCAGCATGCATCCTCTAAGGTCAAAGGTAGTGGGGAAGCTGCTGCTCCAAACGCAGCCGAGACAACATCCAGTTGTCGATCTGGGAGAATTCCCACTGCAACTGTTGACTATAAGACTAAGTTTGATGTGAGGGGGAACTTCATGGCTAAGATTTGGAGACATAGGTCCAAGTAAGATTCAAAGGCCTTGGAATGGCAGGTAGGGGCCTTCCAGATCCCATCCCTGCCTTGCTCTGCAGCCCCCTCTTCCATGACATCCCCACACCCCAGGGCCGAGCCTGCTCCCTGAGCTCTGCTGCCTCCCAGGCCTCTTCCTTTGCTTCTTCATGCACCTGTTGCTTTGTTTGGGCTGCAGTTCCTCCTTCCTCTTGGCCTTTGTTGTTGGGCAGAGTTAGGTGCCAAGGTTTTTCTGTCCCCGCCTCCTCCGATGGTCCTGCACAATGCTTCCACAGTGTCCCTTATGCCTTCGTGACCTCCCTGGCCAGGCCAGTGGCCTTCCAGGTCACCTCTTCGGGCATCCTGCATTGCCCCCACAGAGCACTTCCAGCTGTCCTTTTGCACCCATTTCTGGGATTTGATTGTCTCTCCCATCAGAGTGTCAGCTCTATGAGGACAGGGACCGTTTCTATTTCTCATTATTGTATATCCCGAGCCTTCAGTGTACTGCCTGGCAAATAGTTCATGTTCAAAATATTTTTTGAATGAGTTGTCTGAGTTATCTACTTGCTTGTGGGCTTCCTTACTAGACTGTCAGGAAACAGGGTCCGGCAGGTAGTAGTTGATGTGTTCAAATTGGGATTTTTAGTAAAGATACAGTTTACAAAGGCAGCGTCAGGATGGGGCAGCGCATGACTGCAGGAGTTATAACCCTCAGGCCTGAGCAGATCAGGAGAGGGAGGGGCTGCCTAGAAGGAGCTGGGGCCTGGAGAGAGCAGAGGAACGAATACCCCAACCTCACCAGCCACTCATCCTTTGACTTCCCTATGTGCCTCCCACTGGCTGAGCCCACAGGGCAGCTAGAGGTCAAGGGGGTTCAAGGATGCAGTTCCCGCTGGTTGTCTCTTGGGGAGTTTCAGGGGCAGGGTCATCTATCCAGAATTGTGTGTTAAATAGGTGCACAAAAGAAGGAGTCGCTTCCCAAAAGATGTGATAGGGTTGCAGTTCTCGGGAAACTGTCAAAGGAGAAGATAGAACGGGATGTTTCTGGTCTTGTTGGAAATGACCCTGCCTGGAGTCCATAGGATTCTTCTTCCTTTCTCCTTTTTTTTTGGCCAATACCCAGCCCTGTATTAAGTTAAGGATTTGGAATTGACAGGTGATACCATTACATTGTCAGGTAGAGATTCTTTGAGCGAGGACTTTAGAGAGGAGACACTGGGGGTGTATCCGGTGCACAGTGTTGGGGTTCAGCATGTTTGAGTGAGCATCCTGGCTCCTGGAGAGGCAGCAAGGCATAGTGGTAAGGACCTGGAGTTAGTTTGCTCAGGTTCAAATCCTGGATCTAGGGTCTACCACTTCACAGCTGTGTGGCTTGACTTTCCTATCTGTGAAATGGGGATAAGGGTAGATGCAGATAAGATGAGCTTAGTTCACGCGAAGCACTTAGACCCATGCCTGGCTCGTGGTTCTGGGAACACACTTCCTGGTGAGCTCAGGATGGCCCCAAAGTATGCCTGTCATCCCAGAAGAATTATTACTAATGCCTCCTTTACTCTCAAAAGGGTTCTGGTTTGGAGATGACTCACATGGTCTTACACATTGCAGGTTGTTGTTATGTCACGCCGAATATTTGAACAAGCCACTTCACTGCTTAGAGTCTTAGCTCTAAAATGGAGATAATAATAATATCTACTCTTTTGGATTGATTTGGGATGATAGGATGAAACAGAATGGCCAGCACAGGGTCGCTGTCCATGATGGTCATGCTCTTTGTGTTTCTCTGAGTCCAGGCAAGCCATACAGACACAGATGGATCTCCCACACCCTTAACACCACTTTCTGCTTTAGTAAAAATCTGTCAAGTAAAAGTACCTTAAGACACATGGTGCCAAGGTATGACCCACAGTGCTGTTGTCCTGGTGGTTATCTGGCCTGCCCTAGCTGTGCTATTTATTATCAGTCCGGTAGTTTTGGTAACAGTTTCCCAGGGAAACCTTGAACCAGGTCAGGCCTGTTTGTGGTAAGTAAAGGGTGGTGTCTTAACCCAGATTCCTGTAGGCCTGTGGGAGCTGTTGATTGTTTGAGGACTGTTTGCTGTATAATCTCCTTCCTTTTAGCAGCAGCTTATTAAAGTAGGAAAAAGGGGTTTCAGGACTCCCTAAAGCTTCTACCTTATTTGTTATTCATACTATTTACTGGGCTGCCTTTTTGTCTTCTAAATTGAATTACTCTCAAAAGGGTTCTGGTTTGGAGATGACTCACATGGTCTTACACACTGTAGGATGCTGTTATTGTCATGCTGAAGATTTGGACAAGCCACTCCACTGATTGGAGTCTGAGCTCTAAAATGGAGATGATGATGATGATGATAATATTAATAATATCTGTTCTCTTTTGGGTTGATATGGGATGATAGGATGAAACAGAATGGCCAGCACAGGGCTGGACAATCGGCCTGGGAGGCTCAAGCTTCTGCAGTTCTTCCAGGCACTATCTTCTCTCTCCTCTCACCCCTTACATGTTGGAGGTGAATTTTGGCTTTATTGACTCAGGGAGGAGTTATGGCTACTTCTTGGGCCCTGTGCCAAGCCTTTTAAAGGGGAGGGAGAACAAACAGCAGCAAGCTGGGGCAGTGTCTTCTGGAAACTGTTGTAAACCCCCGATCGCTTTCAGAACACCTTATAAAGTCAACCTGTGTGCCACAGCACAGACACACATGACACTGAAAGGTACCCCCTGACCAGATCGCCAGGAAAACTTCTCATGTTGCAAGACCACTGGCCAACCAGGGCTCAAATACCAGTAGTGTCAGCTGGACCACAGTTGTGCTATGTGACCTTGGGGTGTCCCTATCCCTCTCTGGACCTCCACTTAGTCATCGTTAAAATGAAGAAACTGAATCAAAGTTCTCTATGATTTTTCTCCTAATTATATGATTCTTTATTTCCTAAGATATAGGGAGAGACATTTTTAGCTCATCATAAAAGGCATTCCAACAACCACAGCTGCCCATTGATCAACGGAATGGGCTGCCCTGGAGTAGTGAGCAACCTGTGGTTAGAGGTATTCAAGTAGAAGCAACAGAACAGGCTGTGGTGGGAGCTACAGAAAGTCCCCCGAATTCAATAGACAATTGGCCTGGGAGGCTCAGAGCTTGTGCAGTTCTTCCAGGCACTATCTTCTCTCTCCTCTCACCCCTTACATGTTGGAGGTGAATTTTGGCTGTATTGAGTCAGGGAGGAGTTAGGCTACTTCTCAGGGCCTGGAGTGGTCTAAAGTAACACCTCTCAGAATCTGGAGATACTTTTTGACCCGTGGAGTACTTCATGCTGTAGAAGTCAATCTTGGTTCTGGACTAAGCCTGACTATGGGAGAGAGGCTTTTGCAAAGATCGTTACGAAGGACCTCAGGATGAACTGAGTAGTTCCATGTCCACGTTTTATTTTTACCTCAAAATTGAATGGTAATTTGTCTGATTAAAGAATTCCTGATCCAAAATAATGTATTCTCAGAAATTTCTCCCACCAGCCCTTTTCTTCTAGCATTTAGTGTTGCTAATGATAGCTCTGATAGCAATTTGATTCTCATTTCTATGTTGGTAACCCTTCCTTCCTTCCTTCCTTCCTTCCTTCCTTCCTTCCTTCCTTCCTTCTTTCCTCCCTCCCTCCCTCCCTCCCTCCCTTTCTTCTCTTCTCTTCTCTTCTCTTCTCTTCTCTTCTCTTCTCTTCTCTTCTCTTCTCTTCTCTGGAAGCTTTTAGAGTTTTCTTTTTAATTTGTTCTGAAAGTTCACTACTGTATTTCTAAATATGGGTCTATTTTCACGAGCATGGTGGGCTCTTTTAATCTGAAGATTCATGTCTTTAGCTTGTTTCTTATTTCCCTTCTTACATTCTAATCATTTTCTTCTAAAGCTCTTGTTAGAGTTGCACCATCCAATGTGGTGGCCACCAGATTGGTTACCAATCATAATCTTGAAAGATAAAATTCCAAATGTCATTCTCCTGAATATTGAAATCCTGGAAGATCAAAATTTCTAAAGTTGAAATCCTTTAATTCTAAAATCACTAATATTTAATTGAATCCCCAAACCATGGCAGGTTTGCAATTAGGTGTGGTCAGGTCTTCAAAAAGCGAACCTCAGGGTGTTATCAGTAAAGTTTGTTGTTTTCCATTCGGCCCTGTGCATTTGTTGGAAAATTCACATGAGTGAAGTGGCTGTGCAATACACCAGCAACAAAGGCAGCACTGAGGAGGTGGAGGTTGCAGTGAGCCGAGATTGCGCCACTGCATTCCAGCCTGGGCAACGGACTGAGACTCTGTCTCAAAAACAGCAACAATAAAAATAAAACCAAAAACAAACAAACAAAAACAAAAACAAAATCGCATCATGTGTCTGCATTGGCATTCCTTCCAGCTGATGACATTATGGGAGCTTTTTTGTTGAATTAAAGCCACATTTATTTCTCTGAAGAAGCCCCCAAAGTCACTGACTGGTTCAAAAAAATAATTTTGTGCATGACAGGATAAGAAGATGTGATGGGGTTGCTGTTTGATCACTGGGATTGTTTCTGCCAAATCTGTGGTCTGTGTATGAGTGCATGCAGAATGGATTTTTATATACTCAAAACAATATAGAAGCATGACACAGAAGATGGGAAAATTTCATAGGGAATGCTCGTGTTCATGCATGTCAACTCATAGAAGAAATTCAAAAAAGCAGTGCCATGTAGAAAATGTATGTGACCATATTCTCTGAGGAGAGCCATGCCCTAAAGGAAAAAAGCAACCATTCATCACCATGCAAGACTTCAGAAGTCGGCCAGTTCTTACGCACTACCTCCATGCAATTGCCCATAATTTATCCCTGTAATACACTCTACCATATGTTGAGATTTTTTTTTTTTTTTTTTTGAGACAGAGTCTCGCTCTGTCGCCCAGGCTGGAGTGCAGTGGCCGGACCTCAGCTCACTGCAAGCTCCGCTTCCCGAGTTCACACCATTTTCCTGCCTCAGCCTCCCGAGTAGCTGGGACTACAGGCACCCGCCACCTCACCCGGCTAGTTTTTTTGTATTTTTAGTAGAGACAGGGTGTCACCGTGTTAGCCAGGATGGTCTCGATCTCCTGACCTCGTGATCCACCCATCTCGGCCTCCCAAAGTGCTGGGATTACAGGCTTGAGCCACTGCGCCCGGCCGAGATTTCTTTTTACTTTTTTTGAGGGGATTGGAGTTTTTTCTTTTTTTACTTTCTTTCCCACGATTTTAAATTGTCAGCATTAGTTTTTACAACTTGCTATCCTGTGTTTTTCATCTTCACACTCTTTCCAATGTTAGAATTATAAATTGTGTAAAGACTTTTAGAGTCTTTACTAATTCATCTTAGGCTTTTTTTTTTGTTTCAAATTTGAGTCCTCGAAAGTAACATTTTCACTTTGTGTATGAGGCATTGTGTGTGTATATAAAAATGTTGAAACTTCCTCAGTAAATGAAGATATGTGCTTTTTGCATGCCTGCACTTGTGAAAGATAAAATTTCTTGACATCTCAGCTCTTTGGGTGACTGTATATGCATGGTGAATTGTGGTGGTTTTTGATTGGTCTCATCAAAAGATTTAGGTTGTATATCACGGTATTTCAGATGACCACAGTTATATAAGCTATTTCTTTATTAACATGGTTCGTCTTCTCTTAACTGTTACACCTGTATGACTGTCATTAGTATACCTGAGTGTTTATGATTACAAAAAAAAGTATGTTTTTATTGCCTATTTTACTGTGTAAAGCGGCCTATGAAGTGTTCTATTATGTTTTTATGTAAATAAATCTCCTTTTAAAATATAAATAGCCCTTTCCTAGCCAAGGGAAGCCATGGCAGATGGTACCTGGAAAATTGGGACACTCCCACCCTAATACTGCGCTTTTCCAATGGTCTCAGCAAACAGCACACCAGGAGATTATATCCCGCGCCTGGCTCAGAAGGTCCCACGTCCATGGAGCCTCACTTACTGCTAGCACAGCAGTCTGAGATGGAACTGCAAGGTGGCAGGGAGGCTGGGGGAGGGGCGTCCACCATTGCTGAGGCTTCAGTAGGTAAACAAAGCAGCCAGGAAGCTTGAACTGGGTGCAGCCCACCACAGCTCAGGGAGGCCTGCCAGCCTCTGTAGATTCCACCTCTCGGGGGGCAGGGCATAGCTGAACAAAAGGCAGCAGAAACTTCTGCAGACTTAAACATCCCTGTCTGACAGCTTTGAAGAGAGTAGTGATTCTCCCAGCTTGGAGTTTGAGATCTGAGAACCGACAGACTGCCTCCTCAAGTGGGTCCCTGACCCCCGAGTAGCATAACTGGGAGACACTTCCTAGTAGGGGCCGACTGACACCTCATACAGCCAGGTGCCCCTCTGAGACGAAGCTTCCAGAGGAAGGATCAGGCAGCTTTTGCCGTTCTGCAATATTTGCTGTTTTGCAGCCTCCGCTGGTGATACCCAGGCAAACAGGGTCTGGAGTGGACCTCCAGCAAACTCCAACAGACCTGCAGCTGAGGGTCCTGACTGTTAGAAGGAAAACTAACAAACAGAAAGGACATCCACATCAAAACCCCATCTGTACATCACCATCATCAAAGACCAAAGGTAGATAAAACCACAAAGTTGGGGAGAAACCAGAGCAGAAAAGCTGAAAATTCTAAAAATCAGAGCGCCTCTTCTCCTCCAAAGGAACGCAGCTCCTCACCAGCAATGGAACAAAGCTGGATGGAGAATGACTTTGACAAGTTGATAGAAGAAGGCTTCAGACGATCATTGGTAATAACAAACTTCTCTGAGCTAAAGGAGGATGTTTGAACCTGTCACAAAGAAGCTAAAAACCTTGAAAACGGATTAGACGAATGGCTAACTAGAATAAACAGCGCAGAGAAGATCTTAAATGACCTGATGGAGCTGAAAACCATGGTATGAGAACTACGTAACACATGCACAATTCTCAGTAGCCGATTTGACCAACTGGAAGAAAAGGTATCAGTGGTTGAGGATTGAATGAATGAAATGAAGTGAGAAGAGAAGTTTAGAGAATAAAGAGTAAAAAAAATGAAGAAAGCCTCCAAGAAATATGGGACTATGTGAAAAGACCAAAACTATGTCTGATTGGTGTACCTGAAAGTGAAGGGGAGAATGGAATCAAGTTGGAAAACACTCTTCAGGATATTATCCAGGAGAACTTCCCCAACCTACCAAGGCAGACCAACATTCAAATTCAGGAAATACAGAAAATGCCACAAAGATACTCCTCGAGAAGAGCAACTCCAAGACATGTAATTGTCAGATTCACCAAAGTGAAGGAAAAAAATGTTAAGGGCAGCCAGAGAGAAAGGTCAGGTTACCCACAAAGGGAAGCCCATCAGACTAACAGCGGATCTCTTGGCAGAAACTCTACAAGCCAGAAGAGAATGGGGGCCAATATTCAACATTCTTAAAGAAAAGAATTTTCAACCCAGAATTTCATATCCAGCCAAACTAAGCTTCATAAGTGAAGGAGAAATAAAATCCTTTACAGAAAAGCAAATGCTGAGAGATTTTTGTCACCACCAGGCCTGCCTTACAAGAGCTCCTGAAGGAAGCACTAAACATGGAAAGGAACAAATGGTACTAGCCACTGCAAAAACATGCCAAATTGTAAAGACCATTGATGCTAGGAAGAAACTGCATCAACTAACGAGCAAAATAACCAGCTAACATCATAATGACAGGATCAGGTTCACACATAACAATATTAACCTTAAATGTAAATGGGCTAAATGCTCCAATTAAAAGACACAGACTGGCAAATTGGATAAAGAGTCAAGACCCATCAGTGTGCTGTATTCAGGAGACCCATCTCATGTGCAGAGACACACATAAGCTCAAAATAAAGGAATGGAAGAAGATCTACCAAGCAAATGGAAAACAAACAAAAGCAGGGATTGCAATCCTAGTCTCTGATAAAACAGACTTTAACCCAACAAAGATCAGAAGAGACAAAGAAGGCCATTACATAATGGTAAAGGGATCAATTCAACAAGAAGAGGTAACTATCCTAAATATATATGCACCCAATACAGGAGCACCCAGATTCATAAAGCAAGTCCTTAGAGACCTACAAAGAGACTTAGAGACTTAGACTCCCACACAATAATAATGGGAGACTTTAACACCCCACTGTCAACATTAGACGGATCAGTGAGACACAAAGTTAACAAGGATATCCAGGAATTGAACTCAGCTCTGCACCAAGCAGACCTAATAGACATCTACAGAACTCTCCACCCCAAATCAAAAAATGTACATTCTTCTCAGCACCACATTGCACTTATTCCAAAGTTGACCACATAGTTGGAAATAAAGCACTCCTCAGCAAATGTAAAAGAACAGAAATTGTAACAAACCATCTCTCAGACCACAGTGCAATCAAACTGAAACTCAGGATTAAGAAACTCACTCAAAACCACTCAGCTACATGGAAACTGAACAACCTGCTCCTGAATGACTATTGGGTACATAATGAAATGAAGGCAGAAATAAAGATGTTCTTTGAAACCAGTAACAAAGACACAGCATACCAGAATCTCTGGGACACATTTAAAGCAGTGTGTAGAGGGAAATTTATAGCACTAAATGCCCACAAGAAAAAGCAGGAAAGATCTAAAATTGATACCCTAACATCACAATTAAAAGAACTGGAGAAGCAAGAGCAAGCATATTCAAAAGCTAGCAGAAGGCAAGAAATAACTAAGATCACAGCAGAACTGATGGAGATAGAGACACAAAAACCCTTAAAAAAATCAGTGAATCCAGGGGCTGGTTTTTTTTTTAAAGATCAACAAAATTAATAGACCACTAACAAGACTAATAAAGAAGAAAAGAGAGAAGAATCAAATAGATGCAATAAAAAATGATAAAGGGGATATCATCACCAATCCCACAGAAATAGAAACTACCATCAGAGAATACTATAAACACCTCTATGCAAATAAACTAGAAAATCGAGAAGAAATGGATAAATTCCTGGACACATACACCCTAACAAGACTACACCAGGAAGAAGTTGAATCCCTGAATAGACCAATAACAGGCTCTGAAATTGAGGCAATAATTAATAGCCTACTAACCAAAAAAAGTCCAGGACCAGATGGATTCACAGCCGAATTCTACCAGAGGTACAAAGAGGAGCTGGTACCATGCTTTCTGAAACTATTCCAATCAATAGAAAAAGAGGGAATCCTCCCTAACTCATTTTATGAGACCAGCATCATCCTGATACCAAAGCCTGGTAGAGACACAACAACAACAAAAAAAGAATTTTAGACCAATATCCCTGATGAACATTGATGCAAAAATCCTCAATGAAAATACTGGCAAACCGAATCTAGCAGCACATCAAAAAGCTTATCCACCACAATCAAGTTGGCTTCATCCCTGGGATGCAAGGCTGGTTCAACATACGCAAATCAATAAATGTAATCCAGCATATAAACAGAACCAAAGACAAAAACCACATGATTATCTCAATAGAGGCAGAAAAGGCCTTCAATGAAATTCAACAGCTCTTCATGCTAAAAACTCTCAATAAACTAGGTATTGATGGGACATATCTCAAAATAATAAGAGCATTTATGACAGATCCACAGCCAATATCATACTGAATGGGCAAAAACAAAGCATTCCCTTTGAAAACTGGCACAAGACAGGGATGCCCTCTCTCACCACTCCTATTCAACATAGTGTTGGAAGTTCTGGCCAGGTCAGGCAGGAGAAAGAAATAAAGGGTATTCAGTTAGGAAAAGAGGAAGTCAAATTGTCCCTGTTTGCTGATGACATGATTGTATATTTAGAAAACCCCATAATCTCAGCCCAAAATCTCCTTAAGCTGATAAGCAACTACAGCAAAGTCTCAGGATACAAAATCAATGTGCAAAAATCACAAGCATTCCTCTACACCAATAACAGACAAACAGAGAGCCAAATAATGAGTGAACTCCCATTCACAATTGCTTCAAAGAGAATAAAATACCTAGGAATCCAACTTACAAGGGATGTGAAGGACCTCTTCAAGGAGAACTACAAACCACTGCTCAACGAAATAAAAGAGGACACAAACAGGGAAGAACATTCCTTGCTCATGGATAGGAAGAATCAATATCGTGAAAATGGCCATACTGCCCAAGGTAATGTATAGATTCAATGCCATTCCCATCAAGCTACCAATGACTTTCTTCACAGAATTGGAAAAAACTACTTTAAAGTTCATATGGACCCAGAAAGAGCCCTCATTGCCAAGACAATCGTAAGCCAAAAGAACAAAGCTGGAGGCATCACACTACCTGACTTCAGACTATACTACAAGGCTACAGTAACCAAAACAGCTTGGTACTGGTACCAAAACAGAGATATAGACCAATGGAACAGAACAGAGCCCTCAGAAATAATACCACACATCTACAGCCATCTGATCTTTGACAAACCTGAGAGAAACAAGAAATGGGGAAAGGATTCCCTATTTAATAAATGGTGCTGGGAAAACTGGCTAGCCATATGTAGAAAGCTGAAACTGGATCCCTTCCTTACACCTTATACAAAAATTAATTCAAGATGGATTAAAGACTTAAATGTTAGATGTAAAACCATAAAACCCTAGAAGAAAACCTAGGCAATACCATTCAGGACATAGGCATGGGCAAGGACTTCATGACTAAAAAATCAAAAGCAATGGCAACAAAATTGACAAATGGGATCTAATTAAACTAAAGAGCTTCTGTACAGCAAAAGAACATACCATCAGAATGAACAGGCAGCCTACAGAATGGGAGAACATTTTTACAATCTACCCATCTGACAAAGGGCTAATATCCAGAATCTACAAAGAACTTAAACAAATTTACAAGAAAAAATCAAACAACCCCATGAAAAAGTGGGCAAGGGATATGAACAGACACTTCTCAAAAGAAGACATTTATGCAACTCACAGACACATGAAAAAATGCTCATCACCACTGGCCATCAGGGAAATGCAAATCAAAACCACAATGAGATACCGTCTCATACCAGTTAGAATGGCGATCATTAAAAAGTCAGGAAACAGTAGGTGCTGGAGAGGATATGGAGAAATAGGAATACTTTTACACTGTTGGTGGGACTATAAACTAGTTCAACCATTGTGGAGGACAGTGTAGCAATTCCTCAAGGATCTAGAACTAGAAATACCATTTGACCCAGCCATCCCATTACTGGGTATACACCCAAAGGATTATGAATCATGCTGCTATAAAGTACACGTGCACACATATATTTATTGCAGCACTATTCACAATAGCGAAGACTTGGAATCAACCCAAATGTCAATCAATGATAGACTGGATTAAGAAAATGTGGCACATATACACCATGTAATACTATGCAGCCATAATAAAGGATGAGATCATGTCCTCTGTAGGGACATGGTTGAATCTGGAAACCATCATTCTGAGCAAACTGTCGCAAGGACAGAAAACCAAACACTGTATGTTCTCAGTCATAGGTGGGAACTGAACAATGAGAACACTTGGGCACAGGGTGGGGAACATCACACACTGGGGCCTGTCATAGGGTAGGGGGAGGGGGGAGGGATATCATTAGGAGATATACCTAATGTCAATGACGAGTTAATGGGTGCAGCACACCAAGATGGCACATGTATACATATGTAACAAACCTGCACATTGTGCACATGTACCCTAGAACTTAAAGTATAATTAAAAAAAATAAATAAAAATCCTTTAAATAATTTTTAAATTATTATTTTTTAAAGTATATTTTTGAGATTTTGGTCTTGGGATTATGATTTTCAAGATTTTAGACTTTAGGGATTTTGGTCTTTCAGGATTTCAGCATTGGAAATGATGGCATTTGGGGCTGTGTCTTTTGGGATTATGGCCTAAACTCTTCACAAAGATGTTCTCCACCTCAGGAATCTGGGAAGGAGAGGACAACTGGACAAACCACGAGTTTGTGAGCCTTAAAGCCAGCTTGCTTTTCTTAAAAGTTTTCTACCCTTTTGGGGCTCATTAAAAATTCTCTACAATTAGATCTTAATATGACTAACATAAAAGACAGTACATTCCTACTACATGAACATGACCTTCCTAACTCCAACCTATAGGGATAAATGAAAGAAAAGGCACTGAGCAAAGTCCTTGGGACTTCTTAGTACCCCTCCACTGGGATGGGCCATCTTTTCCAGAGAGCTACAGCCATGCAGCCCATGATTGTGGAGTCACTCCAGTAGTTCTAAGAAACATTCTTCCATTGAACTCATCACTGGTGTCTGCTCATCATGAGTGCCTGTCATCCCAGCCCCTCATGGGACCTGTAGTGAGGATTCCGTAAAGGCTGCCGGATGAATGAGTGATGTGTGCATCAATTAATCCCAATTAGAACTGGAAACTCGGTTCCCATTTTTTATTAACTGAGATAATGTTGTTTTGTATTAATTTTCTCTAAATCATTATTTTGTTCCCTTGCTGGCATTCCCTCTTTGTCATTGTCACTAATGTGTACAGTCTTCAAGTTAAGTCTTCCTCACTTGGAATGTCAACCTGCAGTAATTTTTAGGGAAGTCTGTAGATGTTACTCCATCATTTCTTTTTCTTTTTTTTTTTTTTTTTTGATCATTTATAAAAATGTCAGCTTGGCCAGTTCCAGCCCCAAGTCTCTCGGTAGGCTTCCTACTTACATTTTGCATTTAGAGACATGTCCGTTTGTCTCTATCTTGAATTCCTGCCTGTTCCTGACCTATAACAAAACTGTCCTCCAGTTCCCTGCTAGCTCATATTTCAAAAGGAACTTTTAGGAGAAATATTTCTTAGGAAGTATTCTGACATGCACACGGTTATTCTTTTCTTCCTGGGCTTCCCTCCAGGAATCTCGTGACTAAGTTTGTGTACTCCAAGCACGGCCCGCCTAATGGTATGGTAATTGCTTTGGCTCTCACAGGAGTCTGTACTCATAATGTCATTGTGCATAGGCTTGCAGCGTGATATTCCCACTATTTTGTTGTTTGGAAAAAGATTGTTACTTTCAGATTAAAAAACAAAAACTCTGGACTTGAAGGATGTAGAGAGAAGATGTGGGAAGAGAATGAGGGAGCTGCTCACCTGTGTTTTGTTTTTTAGATGAGTAAATAAAGACCCAAGGAAAAGAGGAACGTTTCCAAGGACATGAGAGTTGTTGGTTACTAAGTGAAGCTATGGCTTCCCAGGTCAGGAGTCTAATTGTATGAATTGTATTAATTTTGTCTGTATGTTGGTGGGTAGCTGAGAACATGATGAGGTTGGGGAGACCATTGTGAATCTTCTTTATAAGATGATCTTGCATTTACTCTGAGCCTTGTAGGGTAGCTCCAGCAGTTGGGGTAGAAGAAATCCTGCCTTGTGTTGGAGCCTTGTGACCTGCCGGGATCCTGGAGATTATGAATCAGGGAGTAAGAGACTGAGATCATTGCTACTTGTCCAGTGACTAGCCTGACCTAGGAGTCAGTTGGCCTCCCCAGACTTCTGTCCCCTTACTTGTAATGTGTGGAAATGCAAAAGAAAATGATCTATGCAGACTCTAAGGCCAGTGCCCCTGGATATGGGCAGTGACCGAGACAATCCAGATCCCTGCTCTTCTGGAACAGGGAGACAGGAAACAGCTAAGCAAGCTAAACTAAGATAATTTGACAGTAACAAGGGCCATTTAGACAGTAAGAGGGTGATCAGACATGGAGTGACTTGGGGATGGGTTTGGGTTGGGTACCCCGTGTTTTAGTCCATTTAGTGTTGGTATAAGGGAATATGTGAGGCTGGGTAATTTGCATAGAAAAAAATTATTTGACTCCCAAATTCTGATGGTTGGAAAGTTCAGGATTGGGCATCTGCATCTGGTGAGGGCCTCAGGCTGCTTCTAATCATGGCAGAAGGCAAAGGGGAACCAGGTGTGCAGAGATTGCCTGGTGAGAGAGGAAGCAAGGCGGGGATGGGTGAGCTGTGAGGCACTTTTTAACAATAAACTCTCACTGGAACCAGTGAGTGAGACAGTGAGATCTCAAACTCTAGGGGATGGCATTAATCTATTCGTGAAATAGCCACCCCATGACGCAAACACCTCTCATTAGGCCCCATCTCAAATTTGGAGACCAAATTTCAACATGAGACTTAGAACATGAGTCTTAGAACAGGACTTAGAACATGTCTCAACATGAGACAAACATCCAAACCACAGCACTTTCTTTCTAATAGGACAGGTGTGGCTACTACCAGCAGAAGTATGATGATGATGACAATGATGAGGGCGTCCAGGGAACAGGGACGTTCAGTGCTGGACATTCAAGGATGGGAATGTGATAGTAGTTCAGGTTATTGAATAGGCGTGTGCATGAGCAGTCACCTCATTCGTTCATTCATGTATTTATTAAGCATTTACCATGTGCTGGGCATTGCTCAGGCATTAGGCACACAACAGGGAACATCAAAACCATGATGTGTGCACCCAGAGCTTATCGTGGAATGGGGAAGACAGATGGTATTGTAACTATGCACACATAGATATTCAACTGCTAGTTTTTAAAAAATTTAGCCTTGTACTTTTCCTTAATTCCACTTCACTAAAAATTAAAAATTAACATATTGGGGGAGA
This sequence comes from Piliocolobus tephrosceles, assembly GCF_002776525.5. Lineage (NCBI taxonomy): Eukaryota > Metazoa > Chordata > Mammalia > Primates > Cercopithecidae > Piliocolobus > Piliocolobus tephrosceles. The sequence continues at coordinate 208,297,357 of NC_045434.1, read as the reverse complement.
AACTAATTTGAAGGGCAGGCCAGGGAAGGCTCCTCTGGAGTCATATTTAAGCAGAGACTGGGGAACTGGGTAGGAATCATCCAGCCTGGGAGAACTGGTGGTGACGAGGACTTGTGGGCAGATAGATAGATCTATGGGAGGCAGACCCAGAAGAGCCAAAGGGCATGGTCGATTTCAGAACACAGAGGAGACCAATGTGGCTGGAGCAAAGGAGGGAGTGGAAGTGAATTGGAGGCAGAGATGAGAAATGCAGGGGCCAGGCTGCTCAGGTCCTTGGTAAGAATTTTAGGCTCTACTAGACTGATGAGGTCTGACCAGAGCTGAGAAAAGCCAGGTGTGAGCATCCATCCTACCCGTCCTGGTTAGCATCTGCCCTGTCGATCTTGCCTGTGGTTTAGGCCCACCCACAGTCTTGCTTTCCATTTTCACTCCCACCATGATGAATCTAACCCCTGATTCCACCATGTCCAGGTGATTGCAGGTACCTCCCAAGTGATCCCTCTAGAAGCCCCTGGGAGGTGATCAGGAATTAGTGCCCTTACAGAAGAGACCCCAGAGAGCTAGCTAGCCCTTTCCACCAGGTGAGGATGTAGCCGAGAATCACTTCTGTGAGTCAGAAGACAGTTGTTACCAAAACCAAATCTGCCAGCACCTTGGTCTTAGACTTCCCAGCCTCCAGAACTGTTGTTTATAAGCTACCCAGTGTATGGAATCTTTATTATAGTAGCTCACAGGAACTCAGACAAGGACCATATCTGGCCTCTCCTTGAGATGCTCTGGGATGGACTGTAAGTTGGCAGGGAGGAATTAGCAGCCAGGATCCATGTCTCATTCTCTTTATCCTCGGTCCCCAGCACACTCAGAAATGCTTCAATAGAGTAAGGTCATATTGAATGTGAATGTCAGAATTGATTGGCAGTCCATCCGTCTGATCCTATTTGAACGTGGTTCTGCCCTCTCACACCTTCAGGGCCTTTGCACTTGTTCCCTTTGTGTGGGATCATTTCCCCTCTCCTTCTCACCATGTGAGCTCCTATGCATCCTTCAGTTCTCGGCATAAATCATAGATGCTTCTTTCAGGAAACCTCACCTGACCAGGTTAGATGTCCACATCATGCCCTCAATTTATTTACCTCCACCCTGAGAAATTACCAAATTAAGGCAGCCTTTCTCATTAGATTGTGAGCTCCTTGTGCACAGGGCCTGGGTCTGATTCACGCTCTTAGACTTGCTGCCCAACACCCTCCCTGGCTTATAAATAGTACTTCATAAATGGCCATTAGAAAATCACTGTCGAAGGACTGCAGTGCAGTAGGCACTGCATTTGGAGCTGGGGAAGGAGGCAGTGATGAATAGAAACAGATACAGACTGTTCCTTCTATTTTCATGTACATTTGAAATTTTTCATAATGAAAAGTCTAAAAAACATGTAAACCCCATCCCTGCCTTCACAGAGGCTACAGTCTAATGGGGAAAAAGCCATTAATAAAATCATCATGGAATTTATCGTTAAAAATCATGTTTAGCCATATGGAGGAAAAGCAATAATAATTCACTTCTACAATTCTTGAGTATATGCCAAGCGTTGTTCTAAAAGTTCTGTGTGCATTACTCATTTAGTCCTCACAAGATCCCACCGGGAGGGCACTCTCATTATCCCATTTGGCAGAAGGGGAAACTGAGGCAGAGAGCTTTGCCCAGCATCACACAGGCAGGCAGCACTGGGATTCTAACCCAGATAGCCCAACTTTAGAGCCCATCTTTTGATTGTATCTATGACTTTTATAAGGACATACCTTAAGTCATGCACGTTCTAGTGATACCAGCACTAGTCCCAGAGTTGTTCTTGAAAGGTGCCATTTTCCCATTTGCTGGGCCACAGAGATGAAGGTGAAATCAGAACCACAAACTCACACCTAACCAGAACCACCCTGGAACGTTACACGCAGCCACAGTGACCTCTCGTGGTCAAAGCATGAATGGCATGAATGCATCACATTGACTCCGGGAGACTAAACCTCAGGATGATTTCCCAAATCGGCTTTTATTTGCTAAGGCCTCATCCGGGTCCTACCTGGGCTAGTGTCTCCCAGGACACGAGGAAGGATAAGTTTCCAAAGGCGGGCTGTCAGGGCTTGGTCAGTGGTTGGGGGCTGCTGGGAGTCTGTGCTCCTGTGTTCTGTCCAGGCCTTTGGAAAACCCTGGCCTCAGCTCCATCCAGCTCCCCTCTCCTGGGGCTTCAGAACAGGGGGCTGCTTGGCTCTGCCATCCAGATTCACTTGATTACACCTTTTGCAGGCACTGTGTCCCTGACTGAGAAGGGGACAGTTACTCATTCATTTTATCCAATATTTATTGAGCACCTACTACATGCCAGGCACATTCTAGGTGCTGAGAAGAAAACAGAAAATAAAAGAGACAACATTCCTGCATTCCTTCTCCCCTAGATTAGGGGCAGAGCCCCTTTTTCCTACCTCCCTTTTCCCTCTCCTGCCCCCACCCTCTTCTTCCAACTTATAATTTAGCATAATGATCATTCCTGGGGTTCGTGTGTGTGTGGAGTCTGTGTGTGTTGAACAAAAGGAACTTGACTTCTAGTGAACTCAAAGAATAAACCATAAACCAAAACAGCCAGCCAGACACACGTGCACACACACATGCACATGTACAAATTCCTGACCTCATGATGTTTACATTCTAGTGAGGAGAGACTAGACCATAAACGGGTGATCATAAATGTTACAGAGAAAAGTAAAGCCACAGTAAGAGGGTCGGGAGTGGAGTGGTGGATGGGAGTCATTTTGTGTGGGCTGGGCTGGGATGCCTTGATGATATTTAATGAAGACTCAAGGTGCCTTGTAGGGGTGCAGCTGGTTTGCTCCCTTTCTCTCTGTCTCTTTCTCCACTGAAATTACCCAGAAGTTAATACATGCAGTGGTACAAGTAAGTGTTTTTATGTTTGAAAGTCAGCGATGCTAGAGGCACTCAGGGTGACACTGAAGTAACAATTATCTACTACTTTGTTATAGTAGCCCACAGGGACTCAGACAAGGACCGTACCCGACCTCACCTTGAGATTCTCTGGGGCACACTGAAAATTGGGAGGGAGGAATAGCAGCCAGGATCCACGTCTGATTCTCTTTATACTCTGTCCCCAGCACACTTGGAAATGCTTCAGTACGGTAAGGTCATGTTGAATGTGAATGTCAGAATTGATTGGCAGTCCATCCCTCTGATTCTACTTGAACGTGGCCCTGCCCTCTTGCACCCTCAGGGCCTTTGCACTTGTTCCCTTTGCCTGAGATCATTTTCTCTATCCTTCTCACTGTGTGAGCTCCCATGCATCCTTCTCACCTCAGCATAGATCCTAGATGCTTCTTCCTGGCTGGAGTGTTGGCCATGCAGGAAGGAACATTTGTTCTCTTTGTCCTGTTGTGCTTCACGCTTGGAGAAGTGGATGTAGGGAAGTGTGAGCTGTGTAGATATCTGGGAAGAACATTCTGAGCTGTGGGAACAGCCTGAAAGGCCCCGGGGTGGGTGCTTGAGGGACAGCAAGGAGGCAGATGTGGCTACAGGTGCAGTAGGGGGGTCGGGGTGGAGCAGGAGGTGAGGCCAGAGAGTTAGGGGAGGTGACTGTCACATGGGACCTTAACAGTGCCTTGTCCCTATCTCTGTCAGGACTGATTTTGGCCTTGAGTGCGAAGGCAACACCTTTTCAGAATGCTGAGCGACTTTGTCCACACAGTGGCGGGGTGATGGAGGTGAGCTCCTGACTCAGGTGCCCCGACACCACGTGGGGCTCTCTGGGGCCAGGCATCCTCAGAGGCTCTCACTTGCGTTATTTCTTGTTTACTTTTCCAACAACCCTGCGTGATAGGCATTATCCTACCCATTTTCTTTTTCTTTTTCTTTTTTTTTGAGATGGAGTCTCACTCTGTCACCCAGGCTGGAGTGCAGTGGTGCGATCTTGGTTCACTGCAACCTCTGTCTCCCAGGTTCAAGTGATTCTCCTGCCTCAGCCTCCCACGTAGCTTGGATTACAGGAGTGAGTCACCACATGTCCGGCTAATTTTTGTATTTTTAGTAGAGACAGGGCTTCACCATGTTGGCCAGGCTGGTCTTGAACTCCTGACCTCCTTGTGATCCACCTGCCTTGGCCTCCCAAAGTGCTGGGATTACAGACGTGAGCCTATGTGCCTGGCCTATCCTGCCCATGTTCTAGATGAGAAAACTGAGGTGTAGAGAAGTAGGGAAGAGAGTTTTAGGTGGCCAGGACAGCTTGCCTGAAGCTGTGGTGAATGGAGGATTCGGGGGTGTTCTGGTGAAGGAGAAGTCTTGAAGAAGCTAAAGGGACGAATTGGGACCAGTTTGCAGGGACATGCGTATCATTATAGGAAGCTGGAACTTTATCTTGGTGTCAGCAAGATGATAAAGGGATATGATAGGAAGGAGTATATGATACTACCTGTGTTTAAAAATCTCTCTAATGTCTGGTGGTGGGCAGCGGGGAAGAGGGGTTGGAGAGTCAAGGAGATGGGAGATTTTGTGGACCATCTAAAGCAGGCTGAGGGCTATTTTCAAGAGAGAAACATTCTGATTTAGAAACATCAGAAGTTGGAAGTGAGTGAGGGAGGCAGGTTAATGGAAAGTATGAATTTTTCATTTTCTATTTTTCCTTTATTTTCTAGAACAATTCAGCTCCATTTGGGGACTGTAGTGGGCACTGCAGAAGTACTTGTTGGATCCAAATCCTCTAGCTGTGTTGCTGGCTGTGTCTTTAGTTCCTCACATAGGTGGTGACTCCAAATGGACCACAACCCCTTCAAACCTAAGAAGACAGCATCTTTTATACACTGGGCATTTGGTGTTAGATGATGCTTTAATTACTGTTCCTCTGGCTCCTTTATGAATCAATCTATCATCCAGGCAATTATAGAATTTTCTAAGTAAGTAACAATCACTTCTTATCTCCCTTAAAATTCTATTCAGGCATGGCTACAGCAAAGGCCCTGGGGCAGGAACACACCTGGGACATTCCAGACAGAGCAGGAGAGTGAGGCTGGAGAGCAGAGTGAGAGCAGCAGGGGGAGGACAGAGAGGCCACCTGATGAATACAGGTCGTGGCAGGGACTCTGCCTTCTACCCTGAGTGACATGGAGGGGTGGGTGCGAGAGGGCTTTGGGCAGGAGGTCAGGACCTAACTTGCATTTTTAAAAGATGATTTCAAGTTCTGTGTTGAGACTAGATAGTAGGGGGCAGGGGTCCAAGCAGCGGGACCTGACGGGAGGCTCTTGGGGAGGAAATGGTGACTCAGGCCCTGGGAAATTCACAGCACCTGCCCCTAGACGCTGTGGGATGTCACATTCTAGGGCTGTTTTGAGGCTTGAATGAAATGCTGATGCCAAGTGTGTAGCTCGGTGCTCAGGATATGCCAGATGTTCAACAATGGAAAGGGGGTGGTGGTGTTTTGTTAAGGTGGGTGCTTTTAATAATTATTACGTCAGAAGGAATCGCTTCCTGATATTTTGGACCTGCCAGTGCGGCACTTACCACCTTGCAACTTGAGTATTTATTCGCGTTGCTATTTCCCAGCAAGACTGGGAGCTTCCTGAAGTCAGGGAATAAATACATCTGCAGCCCGGTATTCCCAGCTGTCAGCATCATGGCCCAGTGCACAGGTGCATGGAACGAATTCACTCCGCTGTGACTTCCGCTGTGAAGTCAAGGAGGGCTGGAGCTGCATCTTAATTATCTCTATTTCCACAGGGCAAAGTCTAGTGTCTTCTCATAACCGGTGGGTCTATCCAATTGAATTATATTGTTTGCATGTCGTCACCTGAATGTAAAATGTTTCCGTCTGAATTAGGAAGATCTCATGAGCCCTCCCGGGTTCGTGATTCCAGCTGGTTTCCTGCCAAGCTGAACATCCTGCAAGAAGGGCTGGGTCCTCCCTGATTTACACGGTTACTGGAGACAGAGCCCAGGAGGGGGAGGCAGAGTACAGCAAAAAGCAGGGTGAGGGAGCAGCACAGCCCAGGCGGCTCTCCAAGTCCTTCTTTCTGATCAGACCCTTAACACCGAGGCGGGCCTGAGGTTTCCTAAGCCTTTGCTGCTCCTTCCCTTCCTTGAGCCCTACCTATGTCTCTCCCCTTCCTCCTGCTTTCTCTCTGTGCCTCCTCTTCCTTCTCTCTCTCCTCTTCCTTCCCTCCCTCCTACTCCCTCCACACACCTAAGTGAGAGGCTGCTCAGGGACCAGACAGGAAAATGGCAACAGTAGTAGCGATAGGAGGCAAGGAAGACCACCTTTCAGAGACAGTGGGAGGGCAAGTGGGGGCCCCCGCCTTTTGGACCCCAGAGCTCTTTGCTTGAACAACTTCTCAGCCCTGGCTCTGACCTGTCTTTACTGTGGTGGCAGCAGGTCCTCACAGCACTTTCTGCGGATGGGGTCCTGCGGTCTTGATGTGTGAAACTGATCTCACTATCCTTGGAAGGACTCCATGGTATGAACAGGGTCACTGACAAGGAAACCCTGGCTTAGAGTGGTGACCTGACATCTCTGGGGCTACGTGGCTGGGGAGTGGTGATGCTAGGATCTGAACTCAGGAGGACCCAGTGTAGGCTCTTGATGTCTACCACAGTAGCCCCCTGGCCACAGGAGGCTGGCTTTTGGCTATCTGAGTTGAGATGTGCTGTTAAGTGTAAAATAGACATGGGATTTCGAAGCATTAGAATGAAACACAGTATAATATATGGCATTAGGAATTTTTTATGATTTTTTATATTGGTTACTTGTTGACATGGTTGTTTTTTGGTATATTACATAAAATAAAGGTTGCTGAAATTCATTTGACCTTTTTCTTTTTACTTTTTTAAATGCACTATCAGAAAATTAAAAATTACATATATGGTTTACCATCTAGTACTATTGGACAGCACTGGTCTACTATGTATGTCTTAAATCACTGTGTTCTACTGTGTCTGTATAACTGGTCCCACTCCACCCCTCAGCCCAGCTAGACTTTAAACTTCTTAAAGGCAGGAGTCAGGGCTTACATACTGTTTTATTTTCTGTAGCACCTTAGATGGGATGCAGCACAAATTAAAGTTATTTTTTTCAAAGCTTTTTATTTTGCAGTCATTAAACTCTTTGAAAGTTGTAAAAATAGCACAGAAGGTACCTGGTAGTTGGCTTTCCTCAGTGCTAACGTCTTACCTAACTGTGGTTGGCTGACTAGGTGTTGGACAAATGTGTGCGGACTGGCTTAAGAGTGCATTCATTAAGAAGGTGCCCACTCTTGCCTACCCTGCGAGGAATGCAAGTCTTCCAGAGCTGGAAACTGAAGGACCGATTGAGAAGGATTACTTCAGCGAGCCTTTGGAATCTCCCCACACTTCCCCAGGGTCACCTAATAATACATTGAGGTGACCCTTTGGGAATCACTGGTGGCCAGCATCCAGCCATGTAGGCATGGAGACAGTGTGGCCTGGGGGTAATGCAGAGGCCTGGGGGTCAGACTGTCCCAGTCAAGTCCTGCCTTCACCACTGAGGACTGGTGACCACTGCACTTCCCTCCCCAAGCCTCACTCTCCCCATCTGAATGGAACCAGTGACGGTGCGTCGCCTCTGGGCTAGTTGTTGGGATTGACTGCGACAGAGCAGGAGAAGTGCCTTTATACATTCCGTGGGTGGAGACTGGGGCAGGCGAGTGAAGTGTGGCTCACCCAGCCCGCCAAGCCTTAAGATCCTAGTTCAGATCCCAGTTCTTATTTTTATAGACCGGAGAGGGGCTTCACCGGCCGGGGCTGGATCTGCTCAGCTGCCAAGAACAGATGCAGTGGGGCCCTGCACCTGCAAAGGTTGGCATGGCGTCTCTCCCAGGTGGCCTCCAACACAGACGGGCAGCAACCCTGGCATTGGAGCTCCTGCCTCTTTGCAGCTGCAGTGGGGACAGAAACCATGGAAACCACAGAGTGATCAGTGCCTCTCTCTTGGTCTCTAGGGGCCTCCTCCTGTTCCCCAGTGCCATCACCCCAGGGTGGTCATTTCCCACTGCTTTCTTGGGGGAGGAAATAGCTAGTTTGAGAGCTGAGTTTGTAAATGGTTCCTGGGTAGCTCCTGGTACTGGGAAGCCCTTGGTCCTGCAGGCTTGCAGCTCAGGCAGCCAGAAGGTGAGATCCTTTAGGGCACTCTGGGACTTCAGATTTACTTCTTAGGACATCTGCAAGGCCACCACTGAGGGAACTGAGACCAACTGAAAGGGTGATTTAAATCAGGATACTTTCTAGCAAATAACCTCTGACTTTCCTGATCTGGGGGACAGACCTCCTAGGTTTGTGAGAAGGTCCAGACAGAACAGTGCCTTGGAGCTTTTACTGTGGATCCCCGACAGGCAAAATGGGCTTGAAGCCATGGGCAGCTACTCTACCCAACTTTAACTCTAGCTGCTAAAATTCTGACTTTGACTCAATCTGCTATTGCCCTCTTACTCCTTCCCTGCAAAATTCCTCACATGATGGGTCTACACTTCCTGTCTACTTCCTCATTGTCCATTCTGTCTTCAATCACTTCTGGTTGGGTTTTGACCCTACTGTGGAGGACAGTAAGGCCTTCCTTTGCCAAATTCTGTGGTCAGTCCTTTCACGTGACCTTTCAGCAGCATTTGACCTCTTTGAAATCCTTTATTCTCCTAGCCTATAACACAGTGGATTGTCTATTTTGTTTTCTTTTTTCCTAACCATGCTCACCACTTCTCAGTATCCTTTGCTGGCCTCTCTTCTTCCATTTGAACATCTTCTCTACATGCTCTCTCTCCAGTTGATCCCATCCAGTCTCATGTCTTTAAATGCCATGCACTTGCCGATAACTCCCAAATCTACAAGTACAGCTGTGACCTGCTTGCTAAGATTCCATATTCAGTTGCCTACTTGACATCTCTACTTGAGCTTCTAATAAGTATCTCACCTTATCAAGTCTATAATGAGAAACTTTATTTGTACCTGTACGGATTATTCTTCACCAGTTTTCTCTGTTCATTCATTTATTCAGCAGGTATTCATTCAGTATATGCCATGTGCTGAGGAGTCTTCTAAATACTTGAGATATGGCAGTAAACCAAAAACAAGTTTCTGCCCTCATGAAGCTTATATTCTAGCTGGGGGATGTTATGGGTTAAATTATGTCCCTGAAAAATTCATATGTTAAAGTAGTAATCCCCAGTACATCAGAGTGCAAATTTATTTGGAAATAGGGTCATTGCAGATGTCATTAGTTAAGTTAAAATGAGATCATACTGGAGTAGTGTGGCCTCTTAATTCAGTAAGTCCTTACAATTGGGGGAGATTTGGACACAGACATACACATGCTTACAGGGAGAAAACCAAATGAAGATGGAGGCAGACTTTAGGATGATGCCTTTACAAGCCAAGGAATGTCAACCATTACCAGCAAACTACTGGAAGCTAAGTGACAGGCGTGAAACAGATTTTCTCTCACAGTCCTCAGAAGGCAATGACCCTCCTACACCACTCTTTTCCCTGGTCACTCTGTTTCAGCTACACCAGCTGGCTTGTTGGGTGACGAAGCCTGCTCCTACCTTGCTTTTTTTGCACTGGCTGTTCCTTCTGCTTGGAGTGCCCTTTCTCCAGCTCTTTGTGGCCTTCAGTCCTTTGCATCATTCATGGCTCAGATGCTACCTGGATGAGGTTCCATGTGACACCAGTCTTCACTTGGATAGAAAATGACTAGGATGTGTGCCCAGCACACACTACAGGTAATTATTTTCAGGTAGGCTCCATGTGTGATTTGAGAATTTCAGACTGCATTTTCTTTTGAATTCAACTATAGAGACCTATAGCAGCTAAACATTATTGATTCTTAAACTGATTCTGTGAGGTAGGCTCCGGCCATTTTATAGAAGAAGAAGCCAAAGCTGAGAGTAGTTAAGTAGTGTGCTAAAGGCACAGGGCTGGTGAATGCATAAAACAAATGCAAACCTTGGTTTATTTGATGCCCAAATTCATGCTATTTCCATTCTCCTAAATGCATTATCATTCCTGTACCTTCGTCACTCATATCTTAGACTCCAGGAATATCTAATCCAGAAAAAAGAGGCTGAAAGGTCAAACAAGTATATTCTTGGTTTTTAAGCAAAAGGAATATTCCAAATACCAGCTGATCTCAGCCTCTCTTCTGATGGCAGAAAGTGATATCTGTCAGTGAATGATTAAGGCACTAAATATTAGCAAAAAGAGCTGACACGGACTGATAATAGCTCACATTTATTGAGGGTACACCATGTGCTAAGAACTATGCTGAGCCCATCTGTACTTCCAATAAAATACTAATGAACATCCATGTGTTAATGTCACTCTACTTTTTAAAAATAAACAGAGATGTGAGGATGCTCCCAGATCCTCTTGTGGGATGGAAAGGAGTTCTACTGTCTGTCAGTTGCTATGAGCCCAACAGCCAGTGTTCTGTGCTGCCAGAGGACAGGCAGCTACATTATCTATCCAGAGCTCTATAATCCATGATTGGGTCTGTATTCTTTCTATAACACCAGGATTAACAAGTTGCTGGTGAGCCCAGAAGGAAGACCCCCAGCCTTTTACTATGATAGTTTTGGAGATAGGCGAGGACCAACCTATCTCTCAGCTTCGATGCTGGATACATTGTGGGGTTATCAGGTGGACATCCCTGGAGGCAGACTGGCCGTATTTAAAGAGAACTGGACTGGAATCAGAACATCTGGACCTTGCTCTCAGCTCTTGCTTGAACTTACTGTGTGTCTTTGGGAGAGTAATTTTCTTTCAGCTAACATCTGTAAAATTAAGGTTTTGACTAAGGACCCCCACCTGTTATTCTGTGTCTCAAAGACCAAATCCCTGTATTGAGTCAGGGTTTTTAGAATCTCGATATAAGGACCCTTATATAATGCAGTGATTTAACATATTTATTGTCTGTCACATGCCAGGACTTGTTTTAGGTACTATAAAAATATTCTTGCTCTCAAGGGGCTTCTTTCTTCTTCTTCTCATTTCCCCTCCACCTTCTCCTCCTCCTTTTCTTCCTTCTCCCTATTCTTCTCTTCGTCCTTTTCCTCCTCCCCTTCATATTCTTCTTCTCCATCTTTATTATCAACATGTGTAAAACAGTAATCTGGCATCCACATTATTCCAGACAATGTACTAAGTTCTCCCTTGACATGTATCATCCATGTAACCTTTATAACAACCTCATGGAGGTAGAGGCTGTCACCACCACTATGCTGGGTATTTCCCCCTTTACCCTCTAAATCCACTGTCTGCCCTTCTCCACCCTGCTTTATTCGCTAGAAGACTGACCCCTGTGGACCTCATTAGCTGTCTTCCTTACTCTCAGGTGTCTAGTTGGGCTCAGCCAATTGAAACCACTGGCAGAAGAGTAGAGAATCAGAAGAGAGTGAGGTCAGAACACATATTTACCTGGCTGGCTTCTCACCAGGTTGTCATAATTTCTAGCTCTGGTCAGGCAGTCTCCTTCATACAAATGCCTTCTCTGGATTCAGGTAACAACTCCCTCAACTTGCCTTTCAGGCCTATGGTGTTACCAGCTTTCCAGTGTTTGTAGCCCAAGGGTACTGAATCATCCTATGTTGGTTTTCTTAAATCCTGACCACACCTTTGTGCCTAATCCCTTTATGCATTTTCCTCCAATAATCCAGTTTGAGTGTCATGTATCTTCTGCTGAGACTTTGTGACATCCCCATTTTGCAGATGAGGAAACTGAGCTTTAACACCAGCCCTATCACAAATGGGTTGTGTGATCTCCATCCCGGGTCTCAGCTCAAATACCACCTCCGAGGAGCCTTCCCTTGTGCCTCATTAAGTAGTCCCCTGCATCAGGTGTCCCCACGACCACCCACAGGTCTGTTGGTTCACCAGGAGGATTCCTAAGACTGTGCATATCGTCATACTCACAGCTAGCACTAGGAGGATCCAAGGAAAAATCAGCCAAAGAAAGAGGTGCATGGGGGCAAAGTAAGGTGGAAACCAGGCACAAGCTTCCAGGAGCTTCCCCTAGGGGAGTCACATGGGATGTGTGTCAGTCCTTCAACACTGGATTGTGACAATGTGTGTGAAATGTTACCGAGCAGGGAAGTTTGTAAGAGATTCACTGCCAGGGTTTTTACTAGGGGCTGGTTATGTAGCCCTTCTCTGCCTAGCATGTACCAAAACTCCAGACGCAGAAGAACCAGCAGCTGCTTTGAATAAACCACATTGTACAAACAGTCTAGGCATAATGAGGCACTCTTATCATTTAGGGAAAGTTTCTATCAGTGTAGGAAACTGTTGAAGATGTAAGTTGGCAGATATCAGTGGTAGTAAGTTGAAAAATGGTGCCTTTAAAGATCTGCCTACATCGAATTCTCAGAACCTGTGAATGTGACCTTATTTGGAAAAGGGTCTTTGCAGATATAATTAATTAAGGATCTTGGGATGAAGACATCATCCTGGATTATCTGGGTGGGACCTAAATCCAATGACAAGTGTCCTCATAAGAGACAAGTATCCCATATAAGGAACAATTTGACAGAAGAGGAGAAGACAGTGTGACCATGGTGGCTGAGATGGGAATGCTGTAGCCACAGGTCAAGGAATGCCTGGGGTCACCAAAAGCTGAAAGAGGCAAGGGACAGTTTCTCCCCTAGAGCTCCCTGAGGAAGGAAGGTCCTGCTGGATTTGGGATTTCCAGCCTCCAGAACTGTGTGGGAGTCAATTTCTGTTATTTTAAGCCACCCAGTTTGTGGCAGTTTGTAATGGCAGCCCTAGAAAACCAATACACCAGCCAAGGGCCAACCCTGTAAACCTTAGAGACCCTGGTGGTCTCACACAGACCTTCAAGACTGCTTTGTTAACTCTTTTTTGTATCTGCCTTTTCCCCACAGTGTACTTTGCTATCAGATGATCTGTTTATTTTTATAGTACTTTTTTTATCCTAATTATGTTGTTTTCTAGTTGTTCATTTAACATGTATTTATTGACCACTTTCCATGTTCTAGGCACTATGCTGGATTTTGGGTGTAGAGTGGTAAGAATAGATGGGGACTCTGCTCTTAGCGATTTTACAATGAGAGCCTACAGTAGGAAGACGGATCATAGCATGTGTCAGGGTGGTGGCTGAGTCAGCTGGCCGTCCCTGCCTCCACATGTATTTGGATCGAATTTGGCACTTTCTGTAATTACTCAGAAGGCAGGAGTGGGGCCTGGGGAGACCTTTGATTGTGAGGCACATCAAGGTCACTGTTCAGAGCACTTGGTTACTTCATCACATACCAAGCATATAAAAAATGTCTCTTTATTCTAAGAGTATCTTTGAGTGAGAAAGGAGCTTCAGAGATCACTGGGCTGAGAGGTGATGCTTCAGAGACTCGAATCTTTCTTCTGCACTTACAACCATGTGTAGCAGAAAAGAACTGCATGTGCCTAATTTGCAACTTGAAACACAATTGCACTTTATCTAGGTATTAGTTTATCATATGTCTGTTAAATTATAGCTACCCAAACATGCTCTTGAGTCCCCAGTGCTGAGTAAAAACTTAGAACAGAGTAGATACTCATCAAATATTGATTGAATGAGTGGACGAATGAGCCATACATTTCCTTAAAAAAAACTTAACACACCAGCAGGCAGATAGTATTGACTCAGTTGTCTCCCCTACCAGATCATGAACTACTTGGGAACACGAGTCATGTCATAATTTTTTTTGTGGTCCTGGCACATTGATGGGGTCAGTCAAGGCTTGCTGAATGAATGAATGAATCAAAAAGAATAAATATGAGTACATGCACAGTAAACCTAGCTTCTGAAAGGTGTTTTGATGAAAAAGTAAAGCAACATTTCTGAGAGTGCTTGGGAAGTCTTTCCTAGATTTAGGCCACTTTTCCTCTGTGTTTTTGGTGTCTAGGACAATTAATTTTGTTCAGTCCATTGCACCCTGCCTTGAATTCAGATGCCTGGGTGATTTTTCTAAAACTTTGGCTGTTTATCTTGTGAGGCTGGTTCTCCCATTAATATCCCCCATCTGTTCTTCTCTCCAAATAATGTCTTTGTGAGGGTTCTTAAAGTTGGCCTCTAGAATCTTAGTTTTCAGATGATTTTTCCATTTATAATAATGACCATTCTGTCTAATTTTTATTAATATTTTCTGATGGACTTTCCAAATGCATCCATGCTTTTGATTTTTGAAGAGAGCAAATGGGAAATAGACTAATAAAAATCTGTAATGTAATGGTTTTAATAAGTCAATCTGTCCTTTGCTGTCATAGAACCAAGCTTCCATTTCACTGTTCAAGAACTCATCAGATGAAATGACCTCCTTGTCAAGAAAAATTACTCCATATGGTAATGTAATCACAAAGGAGAAACATTATTTTCCTATATATTATTCCCTGCAGAAACTGCAGTAAGAAAGCCATCATATTAAAAATATCTAGGATGCTAAGGTTCCTGTTTGCCAGCCTGATGGAGTTCATTTTCTTTATAGGAAAGGCAAACTCAGTTCTCATTGGCAGCATTTTATTTTAAGGGTTCATTAGGCAATTGTACATTACACTGGAACACCTGTGGAAGTGCAGATTATATCTACATGAATATAAATGCATTTGTTATGACTCACGCTATTACAGTCAATAACAGATGTCTTTTTAAGAACAGGCACTTAAAAAGAAGTGTGTATCGATGCATCCACCTATCTTCCTTAAGATGCTAGTGGCAGTGCTGTGCATTTTTTTAATTTAGAAAGTCAGTATAAGGAGAGATTAAAGCATCTCTACTCTATTAAACATCACCTTCCCTTAAAAGTGCAGTACTAGTCAGAAAAATGTATATGTTTAAATAGCATCTTACTTAATGAATCCTCTTCATGAACCACATTTACTGCACAAGGAAAATATTTTTCTTCATCTTGGTAGGGCCATAGAGACAATTCATCCGAGGTTGAGTTGAGCTGGGAACCCTCCTGTCTTATGAATTATTCAACAATTTCCCTCTGTTGAATACAGGTTGGTTCTCCATTGTTGGTGAGGATCAGAGAGGAGGTAGAGAGACTGTTACCTGTGCAGGAAGAGAGCTTAGTCCACAGAGAATTCATTCTTTGTTCTTGTTTTTTTTTTTTTTATTATACTTTAAGTTCTAGGGTACATGTGCATAACGTGCAGGTTTGTTACATATGTATACTTGTGCCATGTTGGTGTGCTGCACCCATCAACTCGTCAGCACCCATCAATTTGTCATTTATATCAGGCATAACTCCCAATGCTGTTCTTGTTTTTTCAACTGGGTTTTTTTGCTCTAGATATTATCCATCTGATGCCACTGGTGAGGTATCAGTGGTACATTGGAAAGAACATGAAACTTGAAATAAAACTTAGTTCTGTGACTTCAGTGGTTTTTCTTGTGACATAATTTAAATCCCCTATGACTTAGTTTCTCATATGTAAAATGAGGATAATTTTACTTATTGCATAGGATTGTTTTGAGTTTTCAATGGAGTCATGTAGGTCTTCTGGTTCTGCTGAAATAGCTTAGATAGACCAAGCCTTCCGTCTGAGATCAATTGTAAAATCAGACAAGATACGTCAAAGAGAAGGGAAATAAAGCTCCCTGAAGACAAAGAGAAACCAAACTAACCAGAACTTGAGAGGCCAAATTTTGGAGAGAAGAAAATCTTATTCATGTCAACCCCACTTTTGCTTCTGGTTTCTCTTTGCAGGGCATTGCTGATTCACGGGAAGGAAAAATAGAGGTTGAGTAAAAACAGGTGGCCTGGATCTTATAGCAGTCTTGCTAACATGGGGAGACAGAGGTTAGAATTTGTTGATGCCTAGACAGTTGAGAGTTGAAGGGCCAGTGCCCTATAAAGGAGGAAACTACAGAAAAATAACCTCAAGATTCTTTGTACAATTTCACCTTGATGCAATTGTCGAATTCTTAAGTTGCATATGTGTGGGGCAAGACTCAGAAAACAAAGAAGTGTGAAGCAGTTGCTAGAAGACTAAAGAGCTAAGCAACCATTTTGGCAGTTAGCTAGAGCCTATGTAGGTTTCATCTTCACCATGTCGGTTACCGCACATACTAGGAAATAGGACCTGAAAATCACAAGAAGAAAGATCTGTGGTGATCCCAATGTTGAAATTTTCAGACACAGACTTTAAAATAACTATGGTTCACTTATTCAAGAAAATAAAATAAGATAAATAATTGCATTAAAAAAGCAGAATATCTATATAGGTAGATGGACATATATATATACACACACACACACACACACACACACACACATACACACATACACACACACAAATTATATGAAAATGCTATACCTTAAAAATAAAGATAAGTTAATTCAACAGAGAGGTTTAACAGTAGATTAGACCCAGTAAATATGACTATTAGTATACTGGAAGATAGCTGAAAATATCCAGATGAAAGTGTAGAGAAAAAAGACAAATTTTAGAAAAATCGGATTTTTTTTTTTTTAAAAAGTGGAAAAATGTTGAAAAGAGCCTAAGAGACAGGTAAGATGTGTTGAAAAAGTCAAACATATGCATAGATAGAATCCCAGAAGAGAGGATGTAATTAATGGAGCAGAAGCAAAATTTGAGCTGATGTGGTGGCATGCCTATAATCCTAGCATTTTGGGGGGCTGAGGTGGGAGGATTGCTTGAGTCCAGGAGCTCAAGACCAGCCTGGGCAACATAGGGAGACCCTGTATCTACAGAAACAAAATTGCCAGGCATAGTGGCCCATGCCTGTGGGAGGGTTTTGGGAGGCTGAGGTACGAGGACTGCTTGAGTCTGGAAGGTTGAGGCTGCAGTTAGATGGCTAACTATACTCCAACCTTGGTGACAGAGTGAAATCCAGTCTCAAGAAAAAGAAAAAGCAAAATTTGAAGAAATTACTGACTGAAAAAATTTTTATGCTCATTGAAGGCATCAAACCCCAAATTCAAGAAACCACAAACCTCAGGGGGAAAAGAACCCCAAAACTAAAACAAAACTTAAAAAGCACAACAAAACCTCCATCACATACAAAAAGGAAACCTCAAGGCATCAAAAATTAAAAAGGTATGTTAGCTTGAAAAAAGCAACAATTTGGGAGGCCGAGACGGGCGGATCACGAGGTCAGGAGATCGAGACCATCCTGGCTAACACGGCGAAACTCCGTCTCTACTAAAAATACAAAAAACTAGCCGGGCTTGGTGGCGGGCGCCTGTAGTCCCAGCTACTCCGGAGGCTGAGGCAGGAGAATGGCGTAAACCCGGGAGGCGGAGCTTGCAGTGAGCTGAGATCCATAAAACCAATAGCTAATTTCTCAACAAAATGATGAAAACCAGGGGACAATAGAATGACATCTTTAAGTCACTGAAAGAAAATTAAATGTCAACACATAATCCTACATCCAGCAAAAAATCCTTCAAAATATTAAGATAAAGATATTTTCAGAAAACAAAAACTGAACTGCACTAAAAAGAATATTTAGGTCAAAAGGAAAGGACTTCTAGATGGAAGCATGGTTATCCAGGAAGGATTAGAAAGAATATATGCAGTGGTAAATGTAATTTAAATCTGTCAACTGAAACAATAATAGCAATATCTTGTAGATTTAAAATATGCATAGAATTAAAATACGTATAAAAATAGCCACACAAGGCAAGAGTCGATAAATGCCTTTAAAGTGTTAGAGGGTTCTGGCATTGTCCAAGAAGTGTCAATGTCCTAATTTAGGTAGATTTTTAATAAATCAAGCATGCATGTTGTAATCTCCCTAGGTTAACTGCTAAGACAACAATGAAATAGTATATACATGAGAATCTAATGGAGGGTGAAAAGTGAAGTAATAAAAAATACTTGAGTAATTCAAAATAAGGCAAGAAAGCATAATAAAAATTGAACAATAAACAGAAAACAAATAGAAAACAGTGAAGAAGTAGTTTTCATTTCAATACATTAAGAATTATGCTAAGTGTAAATATACTAGTCAAATTAACAGCAAATATTGTCAGACTAGATTTTTAAAACATATAACTATGTATTGTTTACAACAAATATACCTTAAATATAAACGTATTTAAAAAGCTAAAAGTAAAATGGTAGAAAAAGATATACCACAAAAATACTAACCAAAAGAAAATGGTATAGTTATAGTAATATCTAGGTAGACTTTAAGATAAAAAATATTACTGAATATGAAGAGAAAATTTCATAAAAGGGTCTTTTCAAAGCATATATATATGTATATATAGCAAATATAAATTTGCATGTCCTTACTAACATAGCCCCAAAATATATAAAGCAAAAGCAGGCATAACTAAAAGGAGAAATAGATACGCGAACAGTCAGGGCTAGAGATTTTAAGATAATTCTTTACACCAAGCACACAAAATTCTGGCTTGGGATCTCTGATGTAGTTGTAGTCAGACAGCGGCTGGAGCTTGGCTCACCTTGAAGGCTTCTTCACTTCCATGTCTGCAGCTTAGGCTGAGATGACTCAGATGATTGACAGTTGGAGTAGCTGGGATCACTGGCATCTTTCTGTTTATGTTGTCTTTCTGAATGGTCTGTCTAGCATGGCAGACTCTGGGCAGTCAGACTTTATGTATAGCAGTGAAAGGCTCCTAGAACGAGTGTTCCAGAACCCTGGGGAAGCTGTATAACATTTTATGACTCAGCCCATGCATTTTTGGTAAAGGTGACATTACCCCTTAAGGGACAAAAGTTGGTTCTTGGAGAGGTATAAAATAATTTTTTTTTCTCTCTCTCTCTCTCTCTATATATATATACACACACACACACACATATAAACACAGATTATATGTAGTACAAGTGATACATATGTGGAATTAAACTATCATTAAACTATCATGGAAGTGGTTAAATGATAAGAAAAAGGTCTAAGAAGACGGTATGGAGGTGATCATAATTTTTAAAAAGTTAAAATTAATAATTTAAAATATTAGAAATGATGCTTAATAATTAGAATTAAATTATAATTTAGTAATATAAATTATGTTTAAACATGATTTAAATATACATTTAGTATTTATATTTTAAGTATTAACATATTGATATTTTAATATTACAGTGGGTTGGCCTTAGAAGTTCCATAATGTCATTTTAGCTATTGGTCAAAGCAGTCATAAGGTTGCCGAGATTCAAGAAGGGGAATACCAGACCCCCCCCCCCACCCCCAGCCAATGGGATGCGTGTCAAAGAATCTGCCGCCATATTTAAATCCACCAGAGTGAACATTCTGTAGATTCCCGCAATTACAGAGCTCTGCCAGGTACGAAGTTTTACTAAGCAGACCGTGGAAAAACCGTGAGAAGAGGAAATCTGGTAAGAAGCAGAGTGAACTTGAACCTGTGACAAAGCAAGAGGTCTTGTTCATGGGCTCACGTGAGAACTTGCACCTGCAGTGTATGAATGAAAGAGACGTCAGGGAAGCTAAGAGTTCTCTTCTGGCTGTCGTTCAGCAGGGGCCCCCGTGGAAGGATGTGATGACTGTGGGTGCTTTTACAGACCCTAGAAGATGCTGTGATATGTTGTGGTTGTGACTGTGTAGTGATTATTGCTGACCTGAATGCCCTAGTCTTAAACATTAGAGGGTGGGACTTTCTCACTGTACAAACCAGAAGACTGACCTGGACAGGGAAAGCCACTTGGCTGAAGTCATACACAGAGGTGGAGGGCTGTGCTCTCGATTTGCTAAGTTCCCACGTTAATGTTGATTCCCACGCCTCGGAGAATAATTAGAGGAATATTAGTAACTGATTTATTTCCGTTGTTATTGGGCAAAGATCCAGGGCCTGAATCCAGGCAGGGAAGGGAGTCCTGGGCTCTGCTCAGGCGGGCTGTGGGTGTGTTTCCGCTTCTCGGCGAGAGTGGGCTGCCTCGCAATGCCCACCTCAGGGGAACCTCTTTTCCTTCTTTTGATATCTGAGGATGCTCATTGATCATCTCTCCATGTACTTACAAAAATAATGCCTTTTCATTTTTATTTCAAAAGTTATACATGTTTATTTTTGAACCTCCTCTTCTCTTTTCAAAACCTAAACTGGTGTGTGGGTTGAAGGTGGGGGAGGTGGGCAGGGGGAGGTTCTTATACTTCTCAACTTAAACTTGGTTCAACTTCAACAGATGTTGAATACAATGGTAGACACGACTTGTTTGGGGCTGCATTTATTTGGATTATTCATCAGGAAGTCTTGGAAGCTTCTAGGAAATGGGCAATGGGCTGTTCTTTACTGGAATTGCCAACAGAATTGACAGTATTTCTCTCATATGTCTTGCATTGAACAACTCCCTAGAAAGTAACTTGAGCACAAATAAATTCATATTTTGACCTAATAATTCTATTTTTTGGAATCTGTTCCAAGAAAACAATGGGAGAGATGGATGAAGATGATAACTTTGTAAGGGTGGTCATCTCAGTGTTATTTATGGGAGGCAAAAATTGGAAGCAGTCTAACATTTCAATAATAGGAAGTTTGTGAAATAATTGTGATTTTATGTATGTTACTATATATAAGCATATATGGACATACTAAGTAGAGACTGAGTTTGTCTTATTTATATATTTTCAGTGATGAGCACAGAGCATGGCATGTAAGTGTGCAATATATGTTTTTTTGGTAAGAGGTTCACTGAGATTCACATACCATATACATAATTCACATGCCATACAATTCACCCACTTAAAGTATACAATTCAATAGTTTTTAGTCTATAAACAGATACGTGCAACTATCACCACAATCAATTTTAGGATATTTTCATCATCCTTCTAAAATAACCCTGTACTTGTTAACAGTCACTGCCCATTTTCCTTCAACTGTCAAACCCTAGGCAGCCACAAATCTACCTTTCATTTCTATCAATTTGTGTATTCTGGACATTTTCTGTAAATGGAATTACACAGTGTGTGGTCCTTTGTGACTGGCATCTTTCACTTAGCATAATGCTTTCAAGGTTTATCTGTGTTGTAGCATAAATGAGTACTTTATTCCTTTTAATTTCCAGATAATGTTCCATTATACAGTATACCATATGTTGTTTATCCATTCATCAGTTGATACATATTTGAGTTGTTTCTACTTTTGACTATTACGAATAGCGCTATAACAAGTTTTGTGTGGGCATAAGTTTTCATTTCTCTTGGAATACATATTTAAGAGTGAAGTTCCTGGGTCATATGGTAACTCTGTTTAAAACTTTCAGAAACTATCAAACTGTTTTCCTAAGTGATTTTACCATTTTACATTTCCAACAGCAGTGTATGAGAGTTCCAATTTTTCCATATCCTTGCCAAAACATAAATATTTGCTGAATAAATGAAAGGATGTCAAAATTTGATCATGACATAGGATGATAAAACTGTAAATATGTTATGATTGTATTTTTTCTTTCACAAATTTTCATTAGGAACAAATCTTATAAGAAAGTTAATAGGTTGTTTATTTTTGGTTTGATGAGATTGGGGTAATTAAAATTTTCATTATAATTATCACATTCCTTAGCTTGCTGCAGTGAACAAATGTTGCTTATATAATAAGAAAAAATATTTACAAAATGTTGTTCTGTAGAAGTTTACATCAGAGAGAAGGAAAAAATATCTCAAAATTAAGTTTTTATAGGTCCTAATTAGAGTTAGAGATGTTTCTTGCATTGAGACTTGGAAATGGATAAAATACATTAATCTGACTTTGCCTATTTTTGGCTAAATGTAAAGATTAAATGACTTCGTTGGGGGTGTACATCAGTCAGCATTCTTGGTTGCAAACAATAGAAACCAACTCCAGTTAACTTAAACAGAAAAGGAATGTATTGGAAGGGTATTGATTGGTTTGCAGAAGGCTAGAGATCCAGGCTTTCAAAAATGAGCAGAAGCCAAGGAAGGATGGATACAGCCAGTATCCCTATAGAGGAAGGAGAAACCAGCCACTGGGGCTGTCATGTCTAGACAGCAGTGCCAGGACATTGGGTTTGTCCTCATTTAGACTCATGCTGCTCTGTGCTGGACCTGAAAATCTGCTGCAGCCTTGTGAGTTCATGTCCTTCTGGTTCCTTCCTCAACCTTGAGAGCCTTCAGTTGCCTGAGTGTAGGTTACATACCTATCCACAACTCTAGAAGCCAGGAGATAAATTCCTCCCCCTAATGCTGTGGAAGAAAGAAAGTGTCTTCCACTGTAAGGTATGCCCCTGCCTGCCTTCTACCTGTTGTGGGATTTATCTGACAGAAAGGTTCCTGGGTGCTCAGCAGGCAGAATTTTACGTCAGGAGAGACTTTTTTGTTGTTGATTTTTGGTTGATTTTTTTTTTTTAAGTTCTGGGATACATGCACAGAGCGTGCAGGTTTGTTACATAGGTATACACGTGCCGTGGTGGTTTGCTGCACCTATCCACCTGTCATCTAGGTTTTAAGCCCCATATGCATTAGGTATTTGTCCTGATGCTCTCCCTCCCCTTACCTCCTACCCCTCAACAGACCCCAGTCTGTGTGATGTTCCCCTCCCTGTGTCCATGTGTTCTTATTGTTCAACTCCTACTTATGAGTGACAACATGTGGTGTCTGGTTTTCTTTTCTGCAGGGGGGACTTTTGTATCTTGTAATCTAGATTGCAATGTCATAGTCATAAGCTTAGTCAATTTTGTGCTGCTATAATATAATACCACATACTGGGTAATTTATAGTGAAGAGAAATTTTTTCTACAGTCTGGGGGCTGGGAAGTCCAAGATCAAGGTGTTGGCATCTGGGGAGGGCCTGCTTATTGTGTCATAATATGGCACAAGACATCACATTGTGGAAGGGCAAAGAGAGGGAGAGGGAGGGACGGGGGGGAGGGGGGGAGGGGGGGAGAGAGAGAGAGAGAAACTCACCCTTTAATAATGAACCCACTACTGTGATAACAGCTCTTAAAAATCCGATTTCTTATTAGTGTTACAATGTCAATTAAATTTCAACCTGAAGTTTAGAAGCATCTTAGTCCATTTTGTGTTGCTGTAACAGAATACCTGAGCCTGGGTAATTTACAAAGAACAAAGGTTTATTTTTTTACAGTACTGGAGGCCAATCAGTTCAAAATTGAAGGGTTGGCATCTGTTGAGAACCTTTGTGCTGTGTCATCCCATGGTAGAAGGCAGAAGGTCAAGAAAGGATGAGAAGGAAAAACAGAAAACTCCCAACGTCGAGCACTTTTATAATTAACATTGATCCATACAGGAAGGTGGAAACTTCCTGACCTAAACACCTTGTATTGTACTCCACCTTCCAACACTGTTGCACTGGGGATTAGGTGTCCAAAACATGCTTTTGGGGGGACACATTCAAACCATAGCAGAAGGAGACAAATATTCAAGTCATAGCACAAGCATTTGGAGAATAAAAGAAATTATTATTTCTTGAATAGGTGAGAAAGGACAGACTACCAAATCATTCATATTTAAGCAGTAAATAGTAGAAATAAAAATGACCATTTCTGCTGTATAGTCAGGGTAAATAATGTAAATAAGTTTAGCTGCTGTAACACACAACTGGAAAGTCTTGGTGGTTTAACACTGTAAAATTTTATTTCTTGTCCAAGTTTTTGTCCAAATAGGTGTTCAACAGGCAATTTTCCAAGAGATTTAGTAGGATTCTTTTATGATTTCATCCACCTGAAGGCAATTTTTGTAGGTCCTCCCTTGTCTGGCAGTTAACAAGGAAAAACAGTGTATGGGGTATCATCTAGGAGATTTCAGGGCTCAAGTCCAAAAGTGGTGAACATCATTTTCCACTACATTCCACCAGCTAGAACAGAGGGTCTCATTTAATCACAAGAGAGACTGGGAAATACAGTCCAGCTGTGTGAGTAGGAAGACATGGGAACGGGCTTGGTGAGCATGTAACAAGTATCTAACAGAATCCTTTATTAATAAAGAAAAACAAAAGTAGCTATTGTTAAAATTCACCACAGCAATTCTTAATATGTTTTGGGTTCACTGGTCCCTTTGAGAATGTGTTAAACTCTTTACCCTAAAAAAATACACTTGTAAAAACATTTTGCAGACAATCTCAGGAATTCAGGCTACTCCTAGTCTGAGGATCCCTTGGCATCTTCATTTTGTGCTGCTATAACAGAAAACCTGGGCCTGAGTGATTTATAAAAAACAGAAATTTGTTGGCTTACAGTTATGGAGGCTAAGAAGTCCAAGATTAAGGGTCTGATGTTTGATGAGGGCCTTCTTGTTGTTAATCATTACATAGTGAAAGGTAAGAGGGCAAGATAGAGAAAAGGGGACTGTACTCACCTTTTTGTAACAAACCTACTCCTGTGATAGTGGCATAAATCCATTTGTGAAGGTTGGAACCCTCATGGTCTTCAGCTCTCACTAGGCCTCACCTCTCAATACTATTGCATGGGGATATTATGTTTCCAATGTAGGCTTTTGGGGGGACACATTTAAACCATAACGCTTTGGGCATATGGCAAGCAGAGACCAAGTTGGCATTTGTTGAGCACTTACTATATAGAAAGCACATTTCTGGGTACTGTGGGGTTACACGGATGAACCAGACAAAGCCCTAAACCTGGAGGGCTTTACAACCTTCAGGCAGGAATCAGAGAAACAAGTATCACATGAGACCAAGGTAGAATAAATGCTGTGCTAAAGATACAAAGTGGTGACCAAGTAGAGACCTCAGGCATCTGCCTACATAGACATAGGCCAACGCAGAAGTTAATTTTTCAGGGTTGGTTTATAAAGTCAAAATGGGGCAAAGCATTCGTTCATTCATTTATATATGCATTTGTTCAGTTTTTATTCTATGTAGTATTCCAGGTGGTGGGGATAAATGAGTGGATGGGAAAGGCAAGATTCTGTACTAGGGGGAGCTTACATTCTATTTGGGAAGGCAGAGAGGGAGATACTAGTAAAGAAATCAAATGGCCATCCAGTGACCACAGGCCCTTGGTACACCTCATCAAGCTCATCTTAAATTCCATGGAGAAGGATTGAAAAGAATTGCTGCCTGCTCAGAGGCCAGTACAGTTGACTCAGACTTCATGGTCATCTTGTCCTCCGTCCTTGAAGAAGACCTGGCAACACTGAGCTAGCTGCCATGGCCCTAGGCAGGGCATATCAAGCCAGACCAAAGAGCTGGCATCATCTAAGACTTTTCCCTTACAGGAAAAACTACCCAATTGAGAAACTGCAGAGAATGTGTTACAGATGTGGCATTGCCAATAGGGAGACTGAAATGGAAAAGAACTTTTTTGAACTCTCGGCAATCAAAAACAAACTTTACTTTAGAAAAACCCCTGGGAGTTTGGTATAAAACCAAGCATACATCTAGTTTTTAAACCAGAAATTGAATTCCTAGTATCTACCCAAGAGAAATGAAAACATACATCTATCAACATACTTGTACAGGAATGTTCATAGCAGCCTTATAGCCACAAACTAGAAAGAGCCCAGGAGTCCATCAAGAAAAGAATGAATAAACAAGTTGTGATATATTTATACAAAGGAAGGCCATTCAGTAATAAAAGAAGTGTATTCCTGACGCAGGCACCAACATGGACGAATATCATAAACATTATGATGAGTGAAAAAAGCCAGATGTGAAAGAGAATATACCGTATAACTTTCCATTTATGAAATTCTGGACTGGTAAAGCTAATCTGTAGGTAGAAAAAAAAATCAACACACTAGCTGACCAGGGTGGGTAGGGGAAAAGATTGGCTGAGAAGGGACCCAAGGGAGCTTTCTCATTGACAGTAGTCTCTATATTTTGATAGGGGTTTGGGTTATGCAGGTGCACACATTTGTTAAAACTCATAGGATGGTACACTTAAGAGTTTTCGTATTTCATTTTATGCACATTTTACCTTAAAAGAAAAAAAATCTGAACTTAAGTACACTGTGGTGTTTGGAGTGAAGTGTACTGATGTTTGCAGTGTTGAAATGTATGACTAAATGAAATGGACAAACGAATATACCTGCAATAAAGCAAGTGTAGTAAATGTTGATTGTAGAATGAAAGAGGTGGGTCTATGAATAAGTGATTACTGTAAATCCTTTCGACACTATGTTTGAGTGTTTTCATAACAAGATATTAAGAAGAAAATAAGCATTGCTGCATAATAAACTATCCAAAGGTTTGGTGACTATAACAACTATTATTTTTCCTGGTTCTGTGGTTTGGCACATGTAGATATGGGTTTTGATAGCAATAAAGAAGCAAAGACAGGAAAGAATAGCTAGCATGTATATTTAACGCATCCCGTGAAATCAGTGGTGTGCTGGTAAATGTTTAACAGCCAGCTCTTGGTGGGAGGAGTGAAGGGAAGGGGGACTTCTGTTGTGTAGCATTTGCTGGCTTCCGTGGTGTAAATACCCCCACCATGACTGATTTCAAGCTACCAATATGCCCTTACTGAACAGGGAGTTGGAAAATGTAGTGTTTCAAACATCACACACCAGGGCCTGTTGGGGGTTAGAGGGCTAGAGGAGGGATCACATTAGGAGAAATACCTAATGTGGTTGATGGGTGCAGCAAACCACCATGGCACGTGTATACCTATGTAACAAACCTGCACGTTCTGCACATGTATCCAGAACTTGAGGTATAATAATAAAGGGGAAAAAAAAGAGAAAATTCAGTGTTTCTACCATACAGATAAAATAATGTAAATAACCCGAAGAACAAAGATAATAATAAAATTCAGTAAAATAATTAGGGAGTGATGCATTTTGAGTATTTATTACCTTTGTTTTTAATATCCTAATTCATTTCATTGGAAGTTTATGTAGTTTAATTTATAATAGCCATTATGTTTAACTACTGGCTCACAAAATTCTGGAACAAGTAATAATGGTAAGCTGGCTTACACTGGTCTGGTGGGGTAATTTTCATGACCATTAGGTAGAGCATTTTCACTCTTCTGCACCCTGCCCTCATTTCCTTCAGCAAATATCATGGTTGACATGATGCTTCGCAACTTGCTTCTCTCTCCAGGCTCATTTTCCCTGAGTGTACTCTAAGCCCCAGCCACCTTAAGCTGTAGATACAGATGCAGTGTACCTCATTCCCAGCCCTCTGTGCCTTACACAGTATGTCTCCATCTGTCTCCTCTTCCTGGATGCCTTTTTCTCCATCATATTCCTCACTCTCTACTACCCCACCACCACTACCTACCACTACCAACCAGATAACCAGCAGTTCCCCCAGCTAACTTCTATTCATCCTCACCTCTGAATTTATCACCTGCAGCAACTCCCAAATGGTCCCAGACTGGATAAGTGTTCATCTTATTTGTTTTAAGAAAAATCCCACTTTCTACACTTCATGAAAAATATTTTTGTCTCCCTGCTAGACTGTAGGCACCTCAAATACGTGGGCTGTGTCTGTTAGAGCTGCTTCCAGGACAGCACGTCACTGTATGTAGTAGAAGATCCATAAATGTTGCTGGATTTATGAATCTTTATTTTTTTTGCTCACCAAAATTATTGTGTGAATGGCTGTCTAAGTCATCTCTTCCATTCCTATTTACACCAACTGAAATTGGGAATCTCCAAGTTCTCTCTTTACTCTCCTCTTTTGCTATCACTTCTTAGTCTCTGAAAAGAAATTCTCTCCCCTTAAGTAGTGAGTCATGGAAGGAGGGGAGAGAGAATTTCCTGCAAATGGTGGCTCGAAGGAGTGCCTTCTACTGAAAGGTTAAAGCTGGCTGCTATTAGCCAAACCAGCTTGCCTTAAGATAATGGCCCTGAGATTAAAGGCTTGCAGGTTCCAGAATTCCGCCTCTTGATTAGAGGCAAATTGTACCAGAAAGTAAAAGGAAAGCCTCCAGGAGGCACTCTCAGCTCTCTGGGAAGGTAAAGAGCAGGGAATGGGGGATTAATGAGCATCTTTACCGATGCTGCCTTCTTATTGCGGGTGGACAATGTGGTCATCCGAGGGCTACTTCTGAACATGTTAGAGGAGAAAAACCAGCTCATCTCCCCTATGCTTTTATCTAAGTTCAGACTTGGCCAAACGTGGTTCCCCAGTGGGCTTTCAAAGGTAAAACAAGAACAATTTTTATTTATTTTTCTTTTTAAGTTTGGATCTGGAATTTTTCCACTGTTCTCTCTCTCATCAGCTCCCAAGACTGAAACAACAGCATGATAGAGTCTATGACTGGTGGACTAAATATTTCGTTTCCCTTCTTGCTGTGCCCCTTTGCTCCAGTGATGTCAGGTTTGGCCATGTGATTTCCTTTAGCTGAGGCCGTGTGAATAGAAGTAATGTATGTCGTATCAAAGTCAATGCACAGTTTGTCATCTCCTCTTTTCCCTCTCCCATGAGCAGGAAATAATCCCAGAAAGAGGTTACTTCATCAGCCTGGGTCTCACAGTGAAGGTAGCATTGCAGGGGGTTGGAGGGAGTTGCAACTGACCTGGGTTGCACATGTGGCATAAATGAGAATGAAAAATATTAATGACTGTAAGTCCTAGACTGATTGATACATACACAGTCAGCTAAAGGAGCTTACCAGGTTTTAGTAAGAATGGAAGGGAAAGAGCATAACTTAAAAAAAAAAAAAGGTTTTAGTTGACATTAAATTATTTGATGTTTATTTTAAAAATAAGTGAATTGTTCTATAATAAATAATTTCAACTGTATGGAATTATCTCTTATCTGGCATTGTCTTTCCTATTTCAACAGGTCAATTGAGTGGTAGGTGGTGTAGTCATTTGTTGAATCAATATGTATGAAGTACTGATTAGCATCTAAGCACTATATTAGGTCGTGGGACACAGTGGCAGTCAAAACAGAGAAGATCCCAGCCTTCGTGGAACTTTCCCTCTTGCTGGGCTAGGTGAATTCAAAACAAAATAAAATATCAAGTAGTAAACATGATAATTTCCGGAAATTACTAGGTTACAAGAACAATTAGGACAAAGTGATGGAGAGTGACTGTGAGGGTCAGGGTGGGCCTGGAGCCACCCCAGAGTATTTTGACTTCTCAGGCTTTACAGTACTGAGAAACTGAACTGATACGTACATATGACTTTCTAAAAATGGAGTCATAGTTTTATGTCAATCCCTTTAATAAGCACATCGGGTGAATTTAAAATTGGGAGCCGTTTTGTTTTACAAATGAGTCTTTTTGTGGGGCAAACATTTAACTTCATATTCTTCTGGAATTGAGTCTGAGTTTTTATCCATAAAAGGACCTCATTCCACTGTTGAAGAGAACTCTTCTTGGAGAACATCTTAAGGAATTTGGTTTCTAAAGTAGCCAGGGAACTCCATGACAGGGCAGTTAATTTTAATTTGGTTCCAGAATATTATAAGCCCACGTGTGCTGTAAAGCTCTGATCCAGGGCATGGCATTTTTTGTTCCTTCTGGACAGAGCCCACCATCTGCTTTGAAAGAGTTTACGACGAGCTCAGAGAGCCAAGGATTGCAGGCAGAAAAGCATACCAACTGGTTTTTATGTTTTCAAACTCCACAAAGCCAATGGGACCAGAAAAGTAGAGAATTATTCACATTTGTCAAAAGTTGACTCATGTCTTTTGCACCAGTTCTGTTCTCCAGTCAATGTCATAAAATGTCAAAGGCAAAAGAAGTGAAGCTCATCATTTTACAGTTGTGTGACCTGAGACCAAGTGAGATTAAAATGAGTTGTTGAAGTCTGTGCATTCAACAAATATTTATTGAGCCCCAACATGCTTGGAGCTGGGCACTATGCTGGAGCCTGGAATTTCAATGGGGAACAAAACAGTCTTTGTTCCTAGGAAGTTTATGGTCTGGTGAGTTGAGTGGAAATTGGAGTTACAGAGGTAACCAGACGGTTCTATGAGAATTTATCCCTAAACAGCCTGACGTATTTGGTGGGACAGTGTCCAGGGAAGGTTTCCCTGAGGAATTTACCCTCAAGCAGATGTCTGAAGGATGAGTAAGGTTTAACAAGTATAAGGACATGTGAAAAGGATGTTGTAAGATCCTTCCAAGGCTGGAGATGGAGAACATGCACAAAGGAATTCTGGTGGATGGGAATGCAGCATGCTAAACAAACAAACAAACCCTGAACTAATTGAGGTTGGAGAGTAGAAAGCAAGGAGCACCAGTTTTCTAGGGGAGGGGGTGCTCTAGAGAGACTCATGGGCATAATGAAAACTTCTAAGGAGGAAGTGACATGATTAAATTTCCTCTTTGAAAAGAACATGCTGACTCAGAATAGGAGAATATTCCATTAATCCAACAAAGATCTACAAAAACCCTACAGCAAATGTCATACTTGATGGTGAAGTATTAAAAGACTTTGCCTTTGGGACCTGGAATAAAACAAGGATTTCTCTTATCATTACTTCTTGGAAGTCTTAGACAGTGCAATAAGGAAAGAACAAAAACAAAAACAAACCTAATGATTGGGAAAAAAGACCTGTTACTATTTGCAGATGAACATGACTGTATAGGGAGAAAATCTAAAATAATCTATACACAAATTATTATATCTGATACATAAACTTGGCAAGGTTACTGGATACAAAACAAGATACAAAAATAAACTTTTATATGCTAGCAGCAATAAACAGAAAGTGAAATTTTAACAAAGATACTTTTACAGTAGCATAAAAACCTGACTACTTGGAAATAGATCTAACAAGAGTTTTTTTTCTGAAAACTATGACACAATATTGGAAGAAGTTAAAGAAGAAAATAAACAGATACATCTTGTTTGTAGATCCGAAAACCTAATCTTGTGAAAATTTGCGTTTTTTCCTAAATTGATTTATAGATTTGACACAATCCCAATCAGACCCCTCACGTTTTTAGGTGTAGAAATCTCACAGTTGGGAGACTGGCCTAGCCTCTCAGCCTACATCTTTCTCCCGTGCTGGATGCTTCCTGCTCTTGAACATCAGACTTCCAGTTTTGGAACTCAGACTGACACTCCTTGCTTCTCAGCCTGCAGATGGCCTATTGTGGGACCTTGTGATCATGCCTCAAGCATTTTTCCAGATTTTCTTTCTGCTGAGCTCACCATTATTTTGGCTTCGAAGCTCAATGTGATAGAGGTGGTGCCAAGACGGCTGACCAGAAACAGCAGCGATCAGAGGCTCCCATCGAAAAGAACCATAATAAGCGAAAAGAACCATAATAAGCATGTGAATCCTTTACTACTAACCAAGGTATCCAGATTCAGTTATCAGAATGGACTAGGAGGCTGGCATGATCCATGGAGAGGAAGGAAGAGCAGTGTGGTGCGGCAGCCCACCTGAGAGCCACATGGGGCAGGGGAGCCCCTGACCCCCAGCCAAGGGAGGCAGTGAGTGAGTGTGCTACCCAGCGAGGGAAACTGCTTCTTCCACAGAACTGTACAACTCACAGATTGGAAGATCCCACTTGCAAACCCATGCCACTGGAGCCTGGAGTCCCAGTCCCCAAGCAGAGCCACGCAGATTCTCAACAGCCTCTCAGCTGGAGTCCCCTTAAGCCTAGGGAGCTCCTGGGGAGGGAGGGGCAACCAGCACCATAACTGAGGCTGCCTGCTGGCTAAATCATTTGAGCTCCTTGAGGGAGGAGCAGCAGCCAGTGCTGGGACCCACAACTGCTTAACACACTAAGCTCCCTGGGCAGGGGAAGGGCAGCATTCCTCTCTATAGCTCCAGGTGGTGCTTTTCCCCTGCTGAAGCCAGGGGAGGGAGGGAGGCTGGACGGCTTGGTCCCAAGATGTGTCTGTCTGCCATAGCCCAACACACCCGCTGTGGCAGACTGCAGCCAGAGTGCCTCTTCAGGCCTGACCCTGACTCATCCTTCCTCACTGGGTGGGGCTTCCTTGTAGGAACTCCAGTAACTCCAGCCAAAGGCTCAGGGACAGAACTCAGGTCTCCCTGGGCCTAAGCCCCTATGGGGAGGGGTGGCCACAGTCCCTGCGGGCTGGCTGACTTAGCCTTTCCTCCTGGTAGTTCTGAGGAATCTGGGTAGCCCAGATGAGTGGGTTTCCCCCACAGTGAAGCACACCCCCCTCCACAAAGGGACAGTCAAAGTACTTTGTTAAACAGGTCCTGTTCCCCGTGCCACCCAACTGGATGAGACCCTCCAAAAGGGGTTGACGGATACCCTATACAGGAACAATCCTGCTGGCATCAGATTGGTGCCCCTTGAGGTCAGAGATCCCAGAAAAAGGAGCAAGCACCCAT
Source organism: Piliocolobus tephrosceles (assembly GCF_002776525.5). Classification (NCBI taxonomy): domain Eukaryota; kingdom Metazoa; phylum Chordata; class Mammalia; order Primates; family Cercopithecidae; genus Piliocolobus; species Piliocolobus tephrosceles. The sequence continues at coordinate 208,265,141 of NC_045434.1, read as the reverse complement.
CTTTGCTGTTCTCCAGCCTCCTCGAGTGACATCTCCAGGCTTGGGAGCAAACCAGATGAATAGGGCCTGAAGTGAACCCCTAGCAAACTGCAGCAGCCCTCCAGAAGAGGGACTTGACCATTGAAAGAAAAACAGAAAACAAAAACACCACCATCATCAACAACAACAACAACAAAAGCCCCCACAAAAACCCCATCCAAGTGTCAGCAGCCCCAAAGATTGAAACTAGACAAACTCACAAAGGTGAGAAAGAATCAACGAAAAAACACTGAAAACCTAAAAGGCCAGAGTGCCTCCTTTCCTCCAAATGATTGCAACATCTCTCCAGCAAGGGTGCAGGATGGGACAGAGCATGAGATGGATGAATTGACAGAGTGGACTTCAGAAGATGGGTAACAAAAAACTATGCTGAGCTAAAGGAGCATGTTCTAACCTGATGCAAAGAAGCCAAGAACCTGATAAAAGGTTAGAGGAGCTGCTAACTAGAATAACCAGTTTTGAGAGGAACATAAATGACCTAATGGATCTGAGCTGAAAAATGCAGTGTGAGAACTTTGTGAAGGATACACAAATATCAACAGCTGAATCGACCAAGCAGAAGAAAGGATATCAGAGTTTGAAGACCACCTTATTGAAATAAGACATGCAGACAAGACTAGAGAAAAAAGAATGAAAAGGAATTAACAAAGCCTCCAAGAAATATGGGACTTCATAAAAAGACTGAACCTGTGATTGAAAGGAGTACCTGAAGGAGATGAAGAGAATGGAAACAAGCTAGAAAACGTACTTCAGGATATTATCCAGGAGAACTTCCCCAACCTAGAAAGACAGGCCAACATGCAAATTCAGAAAATACAGAGAACACCACTAAGATACACCACAAGAAGATCAACCCCAAGACACATAATCATCAGATTCTCCAAGGTCGAAATGAAGGAAAAGATGAAAAATGTTAAGGGCAGCCAGAGAGAAAAGCCAGTTCACCAACAAAGGGAAGCTCATTAGACTAACAGCAGACCTCTCAGGAGAAACTCTACAAGCCGGAAGAGATTGGGGGCCAGTATTCAAAATTCTTAAAAGAATTTTCAACTCAGAATTTCATATCCAGCTAAACTAAGCTTTGTAAGCAAAGCAGAAATAAAATCCTTTCCAGACAAAAAAATGCTGAGAGATTTTGTTATCACCAGGCCTGCCCTTGCAAGAGCTCCTGAAAGAAGCACTAAACATGGAAAGGAAAAACCGGTACCAGCCACTGCAAAAACACACCAAAATATAAAGACCAATGACACTATGAAAAAACGGCATCAACTAATGTGCAAAATAACTAGCTAGCATCATGATGACAGGATCAAATTCACATATAACAATACTAACCTTTAATGTAAATGGGCTAAATGCCCCAGTTGAAAGACACAGACTGGATAATTGGATGAAGAGTCAAGATCCATCAGTGTGCTGTATTCAGGAGACTCAACTCATGTGCAGAGACACACATAGGCTCAGAATAAAGGGAGGCAGGAATATTTACCAAGCAAATGGAAAGCAAAAAACAGCAGGGGTTGCAATCCTAGTCTCTGACAAAATAGACTTTAGACCAACAAAGATTAAAAAAAAAAAGAAGGGTAATGGTAAAGGGAACAATGCAACAAGAAGAGCTAACTATTCTAAATATATGTGCACCCAATACAGAAGCACCCAGATTCATAAAGCAAGTTCCCAAGAAACACTTAGGCTCCCACACAATAATACTGGGAAACTGTAACACCCCACTCTTAATATTAGAAAGAATAATGAGACAGAAAATTAACAAGGATATTCAGGACTTGAACTCAGCTCTGGATCAAGCAGACCTAGTAGATGTCTGTAGAACTCTCTACCCCAAATCAACAGAATATACATTCTTCTCAGCGCCACATGGCACTTATTCTGAAATTGACCACATAATTGAAAGTAGAACACTCCTCAGCAAATGCAAAAGAATTGAAATCATAACAAATAGTGTCTTAGACCACAGTATAATCAAATTAGAATTTAGGACTAAGAAACTCACTTGGCCAGGCACAGTGGCTCATGCCTGTAATCCCAGCACTTTGGGAGGCTGAGGTGGGTGGATCATGAGGTCAGGAGTTTGAGACCAGTCTGGCCAACATAGTGACACTCTGTCTCTGCTAAAAATACAAAAAATTAGCTGGGCGTGGTGCTGTACACCTGTACTCTCACCACTCAGGAGGCTGAGGTAGTAGAATCGCATGAATCCAGGAGGCAGAGGTTGCACTGAGCCAAGATCATGCCATTGCACTCCAGCCTGGGTGACAGTGCAAGACTCCATCTCAAAAAATAAAAAAATAAAAAAAAGAAACTCACTCAAAACCACACAATTTCATGGAAATTGAACAACCTGCTCCTGAATGACTCCTGGGTGAATAATGAAATTAAGGCAGAAATCAAGAAGTTATTTGAAATCAGTGAGAGCAAAGAGACAACCTGCCAGAATCTCTGGGACACAGCTAAAGCAGTGTTAAGAGGGAAATTTATAGCACTAAATGCCCACATCAGAAAGCTAGAAAGATGTCAAATCGACACCCTAACATCACAATTAAAAGAGCTAGAGTGACAAGAGGAAACTAATCCAAAAGCTAGCAGAAGACAAGAAATAACTAAAATCAGAGCAGAATTGAAGGAGATAGAGACATGAAGAACCCTCCAAAATATCCATGAATCCAGGAGCTGGTTTTTTGAAAAAAATTAACAAAATAGACCAGTAGCTAGACTAATAAAGAAGAAAAGAGAGAAGAATTAGATAGACACAATAAAAAATGGTTAAAGGGGATATCACCACTAACCTGACAGAAATACAAACTAGCGTCAGAGAATACTATTAACACTTCTATGCAAATAAACTAGAAAATCTATAAGAAATAGATACATTCCTGGACACATACACCCTCTAAAGACTAAACCAGGAAGAGGTTGAATCCTTGAATAAACCAATAACAACTTCTAAAATCGAGGCAATAATTAATAGCCTACCAACAAAAAAACGTCCAGGACCAGATGGATTCACAGCTGAATTCTACCAGAGGCACAAAGAGGAGCTGGTGCCATTCCTTCTGAAACTATTCCAAAGAAGTGAAAAGCAGAGACTCCTCCCTAACTCATTTTATGACGCCAGCATCATCCTGGTACCAAAACCAGGAAAAGGCAACAAAAAAAGAAAACTTCAGGCCAATATCCCTGATGAACACTGATGCAAAAATCCTCCATAAAATACTGGCAAACCAAATCCAGCAGCACATCAAAAACTTATCCACCTTGATCAAGTTGGCTCTATCCCTGGGATGCAAGGCTGGTTCACCATATGCAAATCAATAAACTTAATCCATCACATAAACAGAAGCAAAGACAAAAACCACATGATTATCTCAATAGAGGCAGAAAAGGCCTTTGATAATATTCAGCATCCCTTCATGTTAAAAACTCTCAATAAACTGGGTATGGATGGAACATATCTCAAAATAATAAGAGCTATTTATGACAGACCCACAGCCAATACCATATTGAATGGGCAAAAGCTGGAAGCATTCCCTTTGAAAACCAACACAAGACAAGGATGCCCTCTCTCACCACTCCTATTCAACACAGTATTGGAAGTTCTGGCTGGGCAATCAGGCAAGAAAAAGAAAGCATATTCCGATAGGAAGAGAGGAAGTCAAATTGTCTCTGTTTGCAGATGACATGATTTTATATTTGGAAAATCCCAGCCCAAAACTTCTTCAAACTGATAAGCAACTTCAGCAAAGTCTCAGCATACAAAATCAGTGTGCAGAAATCACAAGCATTCCTTTATACCAACAGACAAGCAGAGAGTCAACTCATGAATGAACTCCCTTTGACAATCGTTACAAAGAGAATAAAATACCTAGGAATGCAGTTAACAAGGGATATGAAGGACCTCTTCAAGGAAAACTACAAACCACTGCTCAAGGAAATAAGAAAGGACACAAACAAATCAAAAAACATTCCTTCCTCATGGATAGGAAGAATCAGTATCATGAAAATGGCCATACTGCCCAAAGGAATTTTTAAATTCAGTGTTATTCCTATCAAACTACCATTGACATTCTTCACAAAATTAGAAAAAACTACTTTAAATTTCATATGGAATCAAAGAAGACTCCACATATCCAAGACAATCCTAAGCAAAAAGAACAAAACTGGAGGCATCACGCTACCTGACTTCAAACTATACTACAAGGCTACAGTAGCCAGAACAGCATGGTACTTGTACCAAAACAGACATGTAGACCGATGGAGCAGAACAGAGACCTCAGAAACAACAGCACACGTCTACAACCATCTCATCTTCGACAAGCCTGACAAAAAGCAATGGGGAAAGGATCTCCTATTCAATAAATGGTGCTCAGAAAACTGGCTAGCCATATGCAGAAAACTGAAACTGGACCCCTTTCCTTACACCTTATACAAAAAATTAACTCAGGATGGATTAAAAACTTAAATGTAAAACCTCAAACCATAAATCCCTAAAAGAAAACCTAGACGGTACCATTCAGGACACAGGCATGGGCAATGACCTCATAATGAAAATGCCAAAAGCAATTGCAAGAAAAGCCAAAATTGACAAATGGGATCTAATTAAATGAAAGAACTTCTGCATAGCAAAAGAAACTATCATCAGAGTGAACAGGCAACCTACAGAATGGGAAAAAATCTTTGCAATCTACCCCTCTGACAAAGGTCTAATATCCGGAATATACAAGGAACTTAAAGAAATTTACAAGAAAAATCAAACAACCCCGTCAAAAAGTGGACAAAGGTCATGAACAGACCATTCTCAAAAGAAGACATTTACGTGGCCAACAAACATGAAAAAAAGCTCAACATCACTGATTGATATGGTTTGGCTGTGTCCCCACACAAATCTCAACTTGAATTGTGTCTCCCAGAATTCCCATGTGTTGTGGGAGGAACCCAGAGGGAGGTAATTGAATTGTGGGGGCTGGTCTTTCCCATGCTCTTCTAGTGATAGTGAATGAGTCTTACAAGATCTGATGGGTTTATCAGGGGCTTTTGCTTCTTCCTCATTTTCTCTTGCTGCCACCACATAAGAAGTGCCTTTTGCCTCCTGCCATGATTCTGAGGCCTCCCCAGCCATGTGGAACTGCAAGTCCAATTAAACCTCTTTTTGTTCCCGATTTTGGGTATGTCTTTATCAGCAGTGTGAAAATGAACAAATACACTGATCATTAGAGAAATGCAAATCAAAACCACAATGAGATACCATCTCATGCCAGTCAGAATGGTGATTATTAAAAACTCAAGAAATGATAGATGCTGGTGAGGCTGTGGAGAAATAGGAATGCTTTTACACTGTTGGTGGGAATGTGAAGTAGTTCAACCATTGTGGAAGACAGTATGGCAGTTCCCCAAGGGTCTAGAACCAGAAATATTATATGACCCAGCAATCCCATTACTGGGTGTATACTCAAAGGAATATAAATCATTCTACTATAAAGACACATGCACACGTATGTTTATTGCAGCACTATTTACAATAGCAAACTCCTGGAACCAACCCATATGCCCATCAATGATAGACTGGATAAAATGTGGTACATATATGCCATGGAATACTACACAGCCATAGAAAGGATTGAGATGATGCCCTTTGCAGGGACATGGATGAAGCTGGAAGCCATCATCCTCAGCAAACTAACACAGGAACAGAAAACCAAACACCGCATGTTCTCACTCGTAAGTGGGAGTTGAACAGTGAGAACACATGGACACAGGGTGGGGAACAACACACACCAGGGCCTGTTAGGGGGTTGGGGGCGAGAGGAGGAAACTTAGAGGATGGGCCAATAGGTGCAGCAAACCACCATGGCACATGTATACCTATGTAACAAACCTGCATGTTCTGCACATGTATCCTGGAACTTAAAGTAAATTAAAAAAAAAAATTCGAGGTGAACCTAAAATGGATGTAGAAATACAAAATGCTAGGCAAGGCAATCTAGCCAGCACTTACACTTTTATATAGAAAGAAGTGAAAATAGATGAAGGACTTGACTACTAGATATCAATTCCTATTAAAAAACATAGTACTAAGGCAGTATAATACTGACACATGGATGGACAAAGACAGACCATAAAAAAAGAAAGTCCAGAAATAATACCCACAAATATACAGTCATTTGATTTGTAAGACCACACACTGTAGTGTGGTGGTGAAATTATTTTTGTTTCAATAAATGCTGCCAAGTTAACTGGCTATTTATATGAAAAAAGATGACAGGTGGATGGTAGACCTAATTGTGAAAGCAAAAGCAAGCAAAAACAAAACAGAAACAAAACCAGAAACCAAAAATCCTTCTAGAAGAAAATGTAGGAGAGCAGCTTTATGATTTTTGAGGCAGGCAATATTATTTTAAATGAGATCCAAAAAGCTCTAACCATAATGGGAAAAGGAACTGGTAAATAGGACTACATTAAAATTGAGAGCTTCTGTTCTTCAACAGATACTATTAAGGGAGTTAAAAGGCAGTTCATGGAGTGGAAAAAGACATTTGTAATATATTTGACAAAAGACTCATTTACATAATATATAAAGTTACATAATTTATAAAAACCCTTACAAATTAAATAATAAAGAAGTAGGCAACTTAATAGAAAAAATGGACAAAAGGTTTTAGCTTTCACCTCCCGAAAGAGGATATCTAAATTGCCAAAAAATAATAATAATAATAAAAGCAAATGTTCAACCTCATTAGAAATCAGGGAATCATGAATTAAAACCACAGTGATACACAACTAATGCCGACACCCAAATGGCCAAATTGAAAATGACAGATGATATCTAACATTGAGAAAAAAGTGGCACAACCAAAACGATCATATATTGCTGGTAGCGGTGTAAATTGGTGCAACTATTTTGGAAAAGTGTTTGGCAGTATCTACAAATGTTGAGAACACATTCCTATAGGCATAACCATCTGAAATACATATGTATGTTCACCAAAATACATGTGCATAAATACCAGTACATTTACATAGTACAAAAATATACAATGTCAATACCAGCACTATTCATATTAGTCCTAAAGTGAAAACAACTCAAATATCTATAAACAGAAAAATGAATAAATATAAATCATGATACAGTCATGTAATGGCGCACTGCAGCAATGAGGTGCTTAGTGACTAGAAGAAGCACAATGAGAGTTTCTTAGGGGGTACTGGTGATGTTCTGTTTCTTGATCCAGATGCTGTTTTTTTGGGTGCATTCACTCAGTGAAAGCTCATCGAGCTGTTCCTTTATGACTTGTGCACTTTTGTACTTAGTGTTTGCTATGGTTTGAATGTCTCCTCCAAAACTCATGTTGAAGCTTAATCTCCAATGTGGCAGTATTGAGAGATGGGGCCTTTAGGAGGTGATTAAATAATGAGGTCTCTGTTCTCAGGAGTGGATTAATGGGTTAATCAATTAATGGGTTATCACGGGGCTGGAGAACTGGTGGCTTTATAAGAAAAGGAAGAGAGAACTGAGCCAGCGTGTTAGCACACTCAGCCTCTTCACTACCTGATGCCCTGTGCCACCATGGGATGCCACAGAGAGTCCCCACCAGCAAGAAGGCTCTTATCACATGCACTCCCTCCACTTTAGACTTTCCAGCTTCCATAGCTGCAAGAAATACATTTATTTTCTTTATAAATTACCCAATGTCAGGCATTCTGTTATCAGCAACAGAAAATGGTCTAAGACAGTGTTATACTTGAATAAAAATTTTACTTTAAAAAAGTAAAATTACTGCACAGTAGAGCCAGACAGTGCAGTGAGCATTCTGGATGTAGAGAGGGAGTTAGGTGGTACTTGCAAGAGTCCTGGTGTGAGACCAAGCTGATGGCCGCAGAGAAATAGCAAATTGGGTTCAAGACAGACGGAGGAAGGAAAACCCAAGAGAACTTGAGAATGGGTTGGTTAAGGCAGGATACAGAAGAGGGAGGTGTCCATGTTGACTTTTAGGTTTCTACCTTGTATAACCAGGTAGAAAGTGTCTCCCTCTCCAGAGACGGGGAGCGCTGGAGGTTATTGGGCAGGGAGGATGTGAAGAACATACACTTGGAGTTGAGGTTCTAGAGATGTACAAGTAGAATCATGGTGTAGACAGTTGGGTATGTGGGTCCGAAGTTCAGAGGAAACGCCAGGGTTGAAGACATAAGTTGTTAATAAACTGACCTCTAAAAAACGAAATTTGAACTGACTCTTTCAGATAAAGATACCGGTTATCCATATGCCAGGCACTACTCGGCTGAACGCTTTACCTATAGGATCTTTACCTATAGAGTTAAGAAAGTAAGCAGATTGCAGATGCATTGAGCTTTAGGAAGGGGCGGGAATGAAGACGGGGGGCTCTTCAGATTCAGATCTTCTGACTTAAAGTTCCAGATGTTGTTGCTGATTCACACTGCTCCTATCAGTGGACTCACTGGCCTGTAGTGTTGTAGATCCTGGATGAGCAAACAAAGGCACTGTAGCATTCCCACTAGGAGAAAGCTTTAAACAAAGACTATATGTATCCATCTGTCGGCCTGAGAAGGAGCTCAGAGACTTAAACTCCACGATTGCCTCATAGAAGGTTTAGTAGATGCAATCTCAGGATTCAAATCTATATATTTTGGATATTAATCTTTTATCAGATATGTATTACACAAATATTTTCTCCCAATGTGTAGGCTGCCTTTTTATTTTGTCTATTACTTATTTTGTTGTGCAAAAGCTTTTTAGTTTGTAGTCCCACTTATATTTTTGCTTTGTTGCCTGTGCTTTGATGTACAGGTTAGTCTGTTTTGCATTGCTATAAAGGAATAGCTGAGGCTGCATAGTTTATAAGAAAAGATATTTATTTGGCTCAGGGATCTGCCAGTTGCATTACAAGTATGGCACCAGTGTCTGCTTCTGGTGAGTCCTCAGGAAGCTTTTATTCATGGCAGATGACAAGGAAGGGGTGGGGAGCTGGCTTGTCACATAGAGAGGGAGTGAGAGCAATGCCAAGCTCCCAGGGGAACTTTTTTATGAATTTTACAGTTTCAGTCCTTGTGTTGAAGTCTTGAATTCATTTTTAGTTTATTTTTGTGTAAGATTAGGGTCCAGTTTTATTCTTTTGCATGTGACTATTTAATTTTCTTAACATTACGTATTGAAGAGACTATCCTTTCTCCACCGTGTCTTTTGTGCCCTTGTTGAAAATTAGTTGTACATGCTTGAGTTTACTTCTGAGCTCTATATTCTGTTTTATGTGTCTATGTGTCTATTTTTATGCCAGTACCATCCTGTTTTGATTACTTGAAATATAATTTGAAATCAGGAAGTGTGATGCCTCTAACTTTGTTTTTCTTTCTCAAGATTGCTTTGGCTATTTGGGTTTTTTTTTTTTTTTTTTTGTGGTTCCATGTGAATTTTAGAATTGCTTTTTCTATTTCTGTGACAAATGCCATTGGAATTTTGATAGAGAATGCAATGGGTCTCTATGTTGCTTTGAGTGTTAAGGACATTTTAGCAATATTCATTCTTTCAATTTATGAACTCAGACTATCTTTCCATTTATCTGTGTCTTCTTCAATTTCTTTCCTCAATATTTTATTGTTTTCAGTGTATAGATCTTTCACCTCCTTGATTACGTTTATTTCTGAGTGTTTTATTCTCTTTGATGCTATCATAAATGGTATTGTTTTCTTGATTTGTGTTTTTAGATAAGTCTTGATTGGTGTAAATAAATGCAGCTGATTTTTTGGGTTGATTTTGTATTCTGCAACTTTACTGAAATCCTTAATTAGTTCTAAAGTTCTTTTGTGTGTATGTAGAGTCTTTAAGATTTTCCATATATAGGATTATGTCCTTTGCAAACAGGGATAATTTTACTTCTTCTTTTTTGATTTGGATGCCTTTTATTTCTTTTTCTTGTCTGATTGCTCTTGCTAGTACTTTCAAGTACTGTGTTGAATAAAAGTGGTGAGGGTGAGCATTCTTGATTAACTGTCTATGGCCAGCTTCCTCCGGTGCATTTAAAACACAATGCCATTCCCAAGCAGATATGCACACCCAGCTGGACAGGATGGCACATTTGGCAAAAGGTCAGGCAGATCAGTAACCATAGGTTGGCATTGTAAAGAGCGAAACACTATCCATGTCTGGCACAAAAATACAGAAAGTCAGTGCTCCCACAATCTGATGGTGTATCTATAGTCACCTTTTTGCAGATATATAAGCCACAATTCTATTACATTAGCTTCCAAATCACTAGCAGCATCAAGGTCATGCTGAAGTTCAAATGCTGGCTCACTGGGGTGTGAGTGCAAATCATCTGCCTTTTTTTTTTTTTTTTTGGAGACAGAATCTCGCTCTGTTGCCCAGGCTGGAGTGCAGTGGCACGATCTCCACTCACTGCAAGCTCCGCCCCCTCGCAGGTTCATGCCATTCTCCTGCCTCAGCCTCCCAAGAAGCTGGGACTATAGGTGCCCGCCACCACGCCCGGCTAATTTTTTTGTATTTTTAGTAGAGACGGGGTTTCACCGTGTTATCCAGGATGGTCTCAATCTCCTGACCTCATGATCCACCTGCCTCAGCCTCCCAAAGTGCTGGGATTACAGGCGTGAGCCACCGCGCCTGGCCATCATCTGCTTTTTTAGTCATGGACAAATAAAATGTGTTCTACTTGCTGTTACAAATCAGCAGATTTAACAGACACTCTCCGAGAATGATTTTTAACTCTAAGTCAGCAGGAGCTAAAGGAAAGAAGTGTTGGAACAAGGTTCAAGCATCCTAGGTTTGACTCCTGATTCTACCCACAATGATCCCTGTGCTGTTGGTTCAGTCACTTCCTGTTGGCCCTCAGTTGCCTCATCTGTAAATAAGGGGTTTTACTGTTTTGTCTCTAGGAGTCTTTCATCTGATACATTTCTTTGATTCTAAATTTAAGTGGCATATTAGACTTCTAGTTCTGCTAGAAGTAATTGGCACTGTGGTCTGCCTCACTTCTTGTAAAAAGGTCAAGGCATGCTGCTCCCAACCACTGTGTTTAATGTTCATTTGCTGACCTGAAATTTGAGTTGATCATGCAAAACCCTCCTGTGCCTAAATGCATCTGGGGATAAAAATAACTTCCCATGAATTCTCCCCTGAGTGAGCAATTTCACATGCATTAGTACCCTTAGCTTCCACACGACTTCTCGCCACTGTCCTTGTTGTTCTAGTAAAAGGTATGCATTCACAGAATGCTAAAATGTTTTATGAAAAGGAGACTAGGGTGGTATATCAAACCTACTTGATGGAAAAATCTGCTAGAGTCATTATATTGAAAGGAGACTTCCCTGGATTTCAAGAGAGGGATTATTTGCTCATTTGTTAATTAATTCGTTCAAAGATCAACTAATCATTTAGTAAGAAACTGATGTGTGTCAAACCCAGAGTTGAGTACTGGGGATATAGCTCTGAAAAGGGTCTCAATCTTAGTGAGCATAAAGTTCAGTGGGATAGGCAAGTAAAGAGATAACTACACACACATAAAATCAGATGACTGTGACATTACTGCTTTAAAGCTATGCTTTCATTTTTTTGGAGGATGAGGATGAAAATGTTGATGAGAATGGTGGTACCAATATAGCCAGGTGCTGTTCTAAGTGCTACACATATATTAACTCATTTAATTTTCTATTTTCCCAATTTTTAAATTGTGTTAAAATGCATATAACAAAATTTACCATCTTAACCGTTTTTAAGTGTATAGTTCAGTGGTGTTAAATACATTTATAACATTGTGCAATCATCACCACCATCCATCTCCATAGCTCTTTTCATCTTGTAAAACTGAAACTCTGTAGCCATTAAACAGTAATTCCCCATTCCCCACTCTCCCAGTCCCTGGCAACTATCATTCTATTTTCTGTCTCAATGACTTTGGCTACTGTGAGATTTTTACATGCAAGTGAAATCACACAGTATTGTATTTTTTGTGACTGGCTTATTTCACTTAGCATAATGCACTCAGTGTTCATCCATGTTGTACCATGTGTCAAAATTTCCTTCCTTTTTAAGACTGAGTAATATTCCATTGTGTGTATAGATCACCTTTTGCTCATCTGTTGATGGACATTTGGGTTTCATCCACATTTTAGCTATTATAAATAATGCTGCTATGAACATACCCATATGTACACATAAGTCTTTGAGACTGTGTTTTTAATTTTGCTAGGTATATACCTGGAGGTAGAATCTCTAGATCATATGGTAATTCTACTTTTAATTTTTTGAAAGACCACCATCCAGTTTTCCATAGTGGCCATACCATTTCATATTCCCTCCCACTGGAACAGTACATCAAGGTTCCAATGTCTCTACATCTTCAACACTTGTTTTCTGTTTTTCTTTGACAGTAGCCATCCTAACGAGTGTGATAGCTCACTTAATTTTCCCAACAACCCTTTGAGATAGATACTGTTTTTAATTCCCATTTTATAGATGAAGAATTTTAGGGCACAGAGAGGTCCAGTTACTTGTTCAAGCTCATGTAGTCAGTGGTCAGGTCAAGAGCCTAACATGGGCAGTCTGTTCCTGACCACTCACCCATATCTGATTCACTGTTCATTCAGTTGGCATTTACTATGCATTTACTATGGGACAGGGAATACAACGTAAGCATTAAGTCTTCTGCCCTGGGCTAGTTCACATTCCACAATGTGCAAGTATACCAGGATGTGTGCAGAATGTACCAGGATGTGTGCAGAATGTTGCAGTCATAACTGAAGGAGAACCCACTCTGTACACACAGGTGGGAGGGTGTGTACATGTTCACATTTGTGCCTCCATGTGTACACACTGGGAAACTGGGTGGTTTCCTTAATGGCCAGAAACACACCCTCTCCCACGCCCCTGTTTACTTTTGGCCAAAGCTGTTGCCCAGGACTATTGTAGACAATTTATAGGCATTCAATTAACACATCAGCAAGTTTGTTGTTGCCATGTCAGTATAATCTATGCTATTATCTAAACAATACTTATTTAAAAATTAGCTATAATTTTTTTTTACTCATACTTACCCTACCATGGGTCTGAGATGTTAGTTATCTTTGTTCCTGATGCACATTAAAGTAAATGCATAACACTTCAAATGAAAACCATCCATGCTCTGTAGAAAATCCTCCTGGGCCTGCTGTAGAGGAGCTGCCTGCTGCACTTTGGTCTTACTGTATAAAACCTCTGTTGTGTTACAGATGATACATCATCTTCTGGACTTTTAGTTTTTCTAGGAAGAAGGGCTGGGGCCAATTCAGAATATGAGTGATGAAACTGTAACATACAATTTAAATTTCTGATCAGCATTCTGTATTGAAGAAAGGATGCCAGCGATGAAGCCGTCCGGTATGGGAGGTGGGAGGGTTTCAGCAGAAGTATTTCTTGGTTGCTCAACTCTCCGTCCAAGTCTTGCAACCCTTTGCAGCCAAAAGCAGCCTCTCCACCATCTGCCCCATGGCTCAGCTTGAAACTGGTCTTTCAGGCTTTGTCCTGCCCTTTTATGAGCAGGCTGAGACTCATATGTCATTGTCAGAGAGTATTTGTTAAGCATCCTCATGATGTTTTGAAAGGTATGCTTTGATGCCAGGTGGCCAGAAATGTACTCAGGCTGGGCAACAATAGAAACAGAGGTGTCAAAGCCCAAAAGGATCTGAGTGACATAAGAGAAAGCCTGACAGCTTCATGGGGGAAAACCCTGTTCCTCAGGTTAGGTTAAGTTTCATGTGGCAGAGGAAAACATCTGCATTTAAATGGCCATCGTAAGAGTGTAACTCTTTGCCAATGGCAGAAACTACCCAGTGATTGTCACAGCCTTTAGCCTTGCTTCTCCGTTTTTTTTTTTTTGGACCTTATCTCTCTTCCCCATCTTCTACCTCCCCTATTTCCTCTCCTTACCTCCTTTTTTATCTCCTCTCCTCCATTACCATCTCTATTGCCATAGTTCAGCATCTGCCCACCTCTCTCCACATCTTGGGAGCCCCCAGACCAAGAGGCAAGATCTACATTGCTCCCTTGGGTAGATATGAGATGTGCCCTTGGTGTCCCAGGATGGAATTGACAACACCTGAGAAAGGTAGAGTTAGAAGAAAGTCCAAGTTGCTGCCTCTGGTTTGGAAGAACCCACGTGATCTGGTGGCTGCTTGATCAGATTTGTTTTGTACTCTTTCTTGCTCACCATGATCCAGCTCCAGGTCTTCTTCCTGTTCTTCCACCATGCCCAGCCCATGCACATTACAGGGCCTTTGCAGCTGTTACTTTCGCTTACGATGTTTTCTTCCCCAGTCTTCACATGGCTGCTTCGTTTGCATCACCTGACAACAAAAACTACCATGCACTGCCTGGTTTTTCTCTTGAGGTCACCTCCTGGAAATCATTGGTCCCATCATGGAATACCCCCAGAGACAGTGAGCTCGTTTCTTCCTATGGAAGAGCTTTGTGCCTCTGGGCAGCCTCTTGGTTGGAATGCTCTGAAATTGCATACTCTGTCTAGGGAGGGATTGTGTGGGGGTTATGAGCTAGAGGTGTAGAGCCAGACTGCCTGAGTTTGAATCCCTGTTCTTCCATGTGCTCTGTGACCTTGGGCAAGTGAATGAACCTCTCAGAGCCTCAGTATTTCATTTCTGATGTAATCAGCGAAAAGGAACTTACCTCATAGAATTGTTGCAGGGATTAAATGAATTAATACATGTAGAGAGCCTCAGTGTTTCCCAGCACAGAGTAAGTGGAATACAGGCTGGCAGATGTTCTCATGATTACCTTGAATCACATCTGTCTCCTGCAGCAGTAGTTCTCTTTGGGGATGGTTCTACCTCTTAGGGGATGTTTGGAAATGATTGGGGGTATGCTTGCTTCTCACAGTGATGGAAGGAGGCTACTGGCGTTTTGTGGGTGGGGAGAAATGCTAGATTATCTTGCAATTCACAGAGAAGAATTTCTCCACACCCTCTACCTGCCAGATGTTCAGTGAGAGACCTTTTAACATGTAAGTGAGGGGCCTGACTGTAGGATATTTTTGTATGGTTGAATCTACACTGAGTTTTCAAGGAATGTAACTACATGTAAATCGAAGAAACATCATGTCTTATTTTATTTGGATTTTTTCCAGGAGCTGTGCCCCATTTTGAAAATGTTTATTAAAGATACATGTACCTCATGGTACTTGAATTAACAGAACAACCACCTGAACCAGTGTGCAACTTAGAGCCATTGCAGTCATGGTGATTCTTCATATATGTACAAATGCACTTATTTAATTTTTATTCCAAAATGCTAAATAGAAAAATCAGTGTCAACAATATCCAATTGCTTATCTCTTGACTGCAAATGAAAATGGGCTGAAAAAGTAAGTAAAAACATTGGGGTCACTAGTCTTCTAGTCCAACCCTGCTTGAGAACGTACTTTTAAAAATACACATTAGACTGGGCAAGGTGGTTCACACCTGTAGTCCCAGCACTTTGGGAGGCCGACACAGGTGGATCAGGAGTTCGCGACCAGCCTGGCCAACATGGTGAAACTTCGTCTCTACTGAAAATACAGAAATTAGCTCAGCGTGTTGGCACACACCTGTAATCCCAGCTACTTGGGAGGCTGAGGCACGAGAATCGCTTGAGTCCACGTGGCAGAGGTTGCAGTGAGCAACCACTCCAACCAATGAAATGGTGGAGATTGCACCACTTCATTCCAGTTTGGATGGCAAAGAGAGAACCTGTCTCAAAACAAACAAACAAACAAACATATTTACCATATGCTCCTTTCATTTTCTCCTTTGCAATTTCATTTTATTTCTCCCTACCTTTTACTACCCTAACTTAATTGTAATTAAGTTAACTTATTTGTAATTAAGTTAGGGTAGTAAAAGGGGAATTTCAACATATGTTATAAAAAGAAGTCTTTGAGCCTGATAGAGACCAGCATCCCTGCTCTGAGACACCTCTTAGCGGATCCTAGACCTGCTTCCTAATTTTTCTTCCCTGCGACAGCTTTTCAGATATTTAAAGATTATGACAACATTCATCTGTGCACCCCTGAGTCCACTTTTCCAGAACCTGCATCCTCACTTCCTTCAACGTTTTCTCTAATGATGTGACTTTCAGATTCCTCATTAGCCTGGTGAGCGTTCTACAAATTTTCTCTGGTTTCTGTAAATGCCTCTTTCCAAAGAAACCAACTAAACAGTACCCTGTAAGCTATTTTTTTTATCAAATATGCGGGATATTTTTCAAACCGGCAGGAGGAACAAAGTTGGTCCTGGATCTAGGTTTTGTGCATAATAGTCAATGTTTGGATTCCCATTGGGCAGAACAATGAAGCCTTGCAATGAAAACCTTTTAATGAAAGGAGAGCGAGAAACAGCGTGTTTTTTTAACCCCAAAATGACAACCCCCAGATATTTTCTGTTGTGTTGGTTTGCTTTTTCCTTTGGTAGCAGCAGGGACTTCCCTGCTGCATACCCACGACTGTCTGAGGATGGTCATGATAGCCTCAAACTCCAGAATCATGGGATTCATGCTGTAGCTCAGAGAAAGGCACCAGAAAGGAAGGGTTCGATGGAAAATAAGCTAGGAATATGGGACTTTAGTACCAGGTCTCTGCTATTAGCTTATTTTCCTGACACTGTAATCAAATTGAAATTGTGCCAACCTTTCCATTGTCATGGTTCAAATGGAAGCATTCCTCCTTCAGCAAGCTTGTGTCCGGGGATGGCTGCTAGAGGTGGGCTTCTCATTCTGTAAAGAGTCCTCTCTAGAGAGACAAGACTCTGATTTGACCAGGGAACAGATTCCTTGGAAGCCTCCAGATCATGATGATGACGGCTCTGGAATTTTCAGGGCCCTTTGCCAAACTGGGATTGGTCCAGTGAAATCTGATTTGAATGTGACCCTTTAACTCAACAACAGCATTCCCAATAGGTGTCCCTTAGGTTCCCCAGGAGGAGCGGGAGTTGCTTGTCCTTGCATTAAATAGCTTTAGGCTGCTCCATTGAAAAGTGTTTCATACTTGCTTTTAAAATTTTTCTATTTCTTTCTCATGAGGACTCTATATGCCACCACCCACAATTGATGATTTTTTTTTCACTATACTACAATATATCATTAACATCGTATCCAGGAGGAAGGCTTGGTGCCATGTTGCAACTGTGTCTGTTGTAATTGTTCTGCCTAATCTAGAATTTTCTGAACAACCCAAAACAGCCAGAAGCAGAGTCTCTTAGAGAAGCATCTAAGTCACCTAGACCAGGGTGCTTGTGCAACGACATGGAAATGTCCTCTTTCCGAGCAGAGAAGACAGAGTCCCCTGTTAAAATGACAGAAAAGGGTGAGGATATCCAGCTGTCCCAGGGCCCTGGTTAAGAAGGAGAGGATACCCAGATGCTTACCTCTTGGTGTTCCTGCAATGATCTGAGCAGAAACCATTTCAGAAGGCATAGAACCAAGGGTCCACAAACGGTGAAGAGTCCCATGGGTCACATCCAGCTTACTGCCTATTTCTTTTAGTCTGCAAGATAAGCATGGCTTCTTCATTTTTAAAGGGTTGGGACAAAAATCAAAAGAAGAAGAATATTTTGTAACATATGAAAATGATGTGAAATTCAAATATCAATATTCATAAATGTCCTTAAAAATCAATATCCAACATAAATGTTGGAAGGAGCAAGGTGCGGTGTCTAATAGAAAAAGTACATCTTGGAGAAAAGTCTGAAAGGGTGAGAAAGTGGAGCCCTGTTTAAAATAATGAGCCCCTGCACAAGTTAATAAGATAACATTGTCAAAATGATGCTACTCTAATCCAATTTGCACTACAGCCAAGGCCAAAATGCATTCTTTGCTGGTAAGGAAATGTAGCCTCAATGATACTAATATTCAAGCAATTTACCAAGTGATAAAACTAAAGTAATTTATTATAATTTTACGATGAGATCTCTTTTTCTTGGCTTGGGAAAGGTTTTTATTGCCTCTAGTCTTGTAATTTCACCAGTGCTAATATTGATTTTACTATAATCTCTTTCCTTTTTTTACACTTCTCAAGTTATTTCTTGATTTGGACAAAATCCACATTTTAACACAGATGATGTAAAAACCAACCTTTGAGAAAACGTATTATGATAATTATATTTTCCTACTGGTGGCCAACATTATGTGTGTGCCAATAGAGAAAAATGCATTTTGAAGTCACCAGACTTTCCTCTTCATTTTGTCTTCTTTGGGCTTAAAGGAGAAGCCTAAGAGGACAAAAATGCCCTGTTTAGATGATAATGGCTCTGTCTGTTGGGAAGGGCTTTATAAGACTTCCTGGAAAGGTGACCCACCTTCCCTCAGTGGACCTAGGCACGGCTGGAAAAACACTTTAGTGGTTCCCTGTTGTCCTACATTATTTTATGAAGACAAGTGTGTTAAACATCTACTTTATTTATTTATTTATTTATTTATTTATTTATTTATTTATTTATTTATTTGAGATGGAGTTTCGCTCTTGTTGCCCAGGCTGGAGTGCAATGGCGCGATCTCAGCTCAGTGCAACCTCCGCCTCCTGGGTTCAAGCAGTTCTCCTGCCTTAGCCTCCTGAGTGGCTGGGATTACAGGCGCCTGCACGCCCAGCTTATGCCTGTAATCCCAGCACTTTGGGAGGCTGAGGCAGGTGGATCATCTGAGGTCGGGAGTTCAAGACCAGCCTGGCCAATGTGGTGAAACACCATCTCTACTAAAAATACATCTACACTTTTATGCAATCCTGGCAGGTCAGCGCGGCTCTTTCTATCTTTCCACTGGAGGGAAATTGGGTTCATAGAGTAGAAATACTTTGCCCAAGCCCCAACAGGTGCCAAGAGGTGTAACGAAAACTCAACTTGAGGCTGTCTGATTCCAGAGCTCCATAACCTTTTCACTGCACTGGGATTGAGGGCCTCCCTAAAAAATACCTCCATATGACCAGAGACCACAGGATTGTAGAGGCTTGTAACACAAGGGCAATAGGCACTCAAAACTGAAAGCTCCATATCACTTTAAGAATGCAGTGGTTCTGAGCCTTGTTGCTAGGCTAGCCGTGTTTCCAGGCAAGCTCATTAGAGCACATCTTGGTTCTGCACATCACAGGGTGGGGCGCTCATTTCTTTTCTCTTCCAATGCACGAAGCGTTACCAAAGCCTGGCGTTAAATAAAAAGGACAATGTAGGGCTCCGAGATTAACTGTTGCTGTATTTATTAAACACTTTGCACAGATTCCCTGTTGTGCTAGGGAAAGTGCAAGAACACTTCCTACACAATGTCAGTAATATAATACTCACTTTTATGGGTACAGGACTTTATGGCTTATGAAGCATTTTCATAAACATGACCCTATGTAAGCCTCTCAAGAGGAAATGTTATACCCATTTTACAAGTGGGGAAACTGAGAGACAGCTGACTGAGTCTGTGGGATTCAGATCTCTGGGAGATCACAGCCATGGGGATAATTTGGGCCTTTTAGCTCTCAAGGGGTCGGTGTTGGGGGCATGTTTATGAGATTGTACACGACCCACTGTGGGCGCCCAGTGAAATTTCAGAATATCTCAGAGGCTCACTTTGGGATGCATTGTCCTAATTTTCTTTTAGAGGCTTCCATAAGCTGCTCCCCAAATAGATTTTTTCTTGTGGTTTTGCTTCCCCTGACCTTTGTTTTTGTGTTAATGGCCTTTATTTCCCATTAGCTTCTCAAGGGCTGGTGTGTCACTGAGCACGTGTATTTTAAAAGTTTGCGTCCTTTGTAGGGACATGGATGCAGCTGGAAACCATCATTCTTAGCAAACTATCACAAGAAGAGAAAACCAAACACCGCATGTTCTCACTCATAGGTGGGAACTGAACAATGAGCTCACTTGGACTCGGGAAGGGGAACATCACACAATGGGGCCTATCATGGGGAGGGGGGAGGGGGGAGGGATTGCATTGGAGAGTTATACCTGATATAAATGATGAATTGATGGGTGCTGACGAGTTGATGGGTGCAGCACACCAACATGGCACATGTATACGTAATGTAACAAACCTGCACGTTATGCACATGTACCCTAGAACTTAAAGTATAATTAAAAAAAAAAAAAAAAAACACAGAAACACCTACAGTTTCCCTGAAGATCCACAAAGAAAACAGAGAAGCATGGATTTGCCTTTGTGCTGCTCTTACTGTATTAAAAATTAAATATGGTAATTTTTGTATGTGCATTTGGGATTTTTACTTTTTGGGTTAATTCAGGAGCAGTTACCATGAATAAAAATGTCTTTGCTGCTTCGGGATAGTTTTGGAACTAGCTTACCTGGATCAAACTTGTCTCTTATAGTTTCTTCAAGAAGTGGCTCTCTGAGATGAGTTGGCAGTGATTCTGGTCTATTTCCTGTCAGCCTGGTGGAAGACAAGTAGGACATGCATCTTCCCTTCTTATTCTCAGTATTAGGTAGCATGTTCACAAAAATAAATCTGATTCCTTCTGCTTTTTCTCAGTGATGTTCTGCCAATTCGAGGTAGAGGTTTGGGGTCCTTTTCAACTTGTCTCCCGGCTTCTGTTGCAAATGCCATCCGTACACCTACACCCACTCACTCTCAGTTATTTACAAAAGACTCAGAGTCCTCAAATCTGTGTCCATAAACATTTATCTTCTGACTCAAGACTAGTTTCAGGAAGTAACTTGTACAGTGCTTGCAATTTCAAGATAGAAACTGAACATTTTTCCTTTCTAAGAAAGGCAGAGGAGCAGCTTACATTGATTGAACCCTTGCTATATTCCAGACACATGCATTTGTTCTTTTCCATGACCCAGTACGTTCTCTTAGCCTGTTTTTGCAGGCTCAAGGGGGATGAAAAGTGTGACCTGCCCAAGGGCATCACGTAAGAGGCGAACTCAGATTTAAACCCAGCTTGTCTGACCACAGAGTGTATTCCATTACACCCCAGTGCTTCATCAGGCTGCAGAGGCTCTGTCAGGTTCAGTGCAGCTCTTGAGTAAAATCCTTTGCTGTGTTCTAATCCTTTTGTTTTCTCCAAATTTGAAAAAGCATTGAGCATGCCCTGTGGAAATTTTCTAGCATAAGAAAAGACCGTGTATTGGAATTCTCTTTCCGCTTGTGGAGCTTCCACAAAGCATGCTTTATTTTCATCCAGTGCTGTCATGCCTGGGTACTTGGCCTAGCCCCCTTGCCAAGACTCCCTGAAAGTCACGTGTTGTTGCTAAGCTTTGGTCACCTGAATGCTGGGAGAGCAGCCAGGGTAATGATCATCATCATAATGGCTGACATTTACTAAGCATGTATCTGTCAGGCACTGATGAAAATGCTTTATGTGAATGAACTCATTTAAGCCTCCACGCCTCCCTACGATTAAATTATTATCCCCATTTGGCAGATGAAGAAACTGAGGCACAGAGATTAAGTTTGCATTGATCACTAGCTGGCTAGTCACCTTACACTTCACTTATCTCTTCTAAATAATTAACTCAGAGTAAAACAAGACTTTTACAATGTGTCCGAGCTGGCTAGTCCACTGCCTTTACTCTCAGTTTTTCTTAGGGCTTTTCTTCATTGTGACGTTTGCTTCAACGGCTCATGGCCCCGTCCACTGTGGGTAAATTGACGTTGTGAGATGATGATATTTACTTCTAGGCAAAATTCACTGACAAGCAAAATGAAGAGAGAGTGCAAGGGGAGAAGGAGAGGACTTACCAGTCTCCCAATGTGAGCTTGCTGATCTTCCCCCTTTTGGGAGACATGGTAGAAAAATAGAACAGCTATAATTTATAGTGTTGATAATTTGCACATGTGATGGTTAATTTTAGATGTCAACATGACTAGATTAAGCGATGCCTGGATGGCTGATAAAGCATTGCCTGTGGGTGTGTCTTTGCGGGTGTTTTTAGAGGAGATTGGCATGTGGGTTGGTGGACTGGGTAGGGAGGATCTGCCTTCCATGAGGGCAGGTACCATCCCATCTGCCGGGGGCCTGGATAGAACAAAAATGCAGAGGGAAGATGATTTTCTGGCTTTCTCCTGGAGCTGGTGCTTCTTCCATCTCCCGTACTTGGGTTTCAGAACTCTAGGTTCTCTGGCCTTTGGATTGCAGGACTTACACCATGGTCCCCCTGAGTTCTCAGGCTTTCAGTCTTGGACTAAGAATGACACCATTAGCTTCCCTGGCTCTGAGGCTTTAGGACTTGAATTGAGCCATGCTACCAGCATCCCACACTCCAGCTTGCAGATGGCCTGTCATGGGACTTCTTGGCCTCCATAATCACATGAGCCAAGGCCCCTAATAAATCCCCTCTCATCTCTCTCTCTATGTATATATCCTTTTGATTCTGTCTCTCTGGAGTCAGAACAACACATGTGGCCTTTTAACTTCCAAAAGCTCTTTCTCATATATAAATTTAATTAGTACTGACCAACAAAAGACCAAGAGAAACTTAATTCTTGCTTGCAGACTTACTAGTTAGAAATGACTTGTTTTATGTGACGTGATTTGAAATCTATATCAGATGCTTGAAAAACACCATATACCCTAGATATTTTTATTAACTGCCATGTTCCTGGTTTGTTGTTATAATGAGAACCACACACTCAATTCCAATACCCTGTGATAAATTCTATGAGAAGGCTATGTACCAAGACCCATTGGGAACACAAATGAGGAAACCATCATTCTTGGAAGGCAGGGACATTTGAACCAGGCCGTGAAGGCTGAGTACAGCATATTTGGCATGGGCTGGGTTATTCATGGTCACTCTTTTCCTAGCCATTTCTTCTCTGTTATCCATTTATCTTGCCCAGAAGCTTCTATAGATACACCTCGTCCAAGTCCCCTTTCCTCCGCCATGACCAGCACAACTTCATACAACAGAACCTCCACCTGCCAAAAGATACTGCCAAGGACACATCTGTTCCACAGCAGGTGAGAACTCTAGTTGACCTCAGGGTGCTACATTGCCCTGCTCCTGACTAGCAGGTATTTTCCAGGGTTTCTGGGTCAACTTTTTCCCTGCAGCCATGAGATCCTTTCTGCAGCTTACTCTAACAGTGTGGAGCCCAGAACAAAGAGTATTGTGTCTCCAGGCTATTAAAACTCATTCCTTACTCTACAGCAGTGGTCCCTGATCTTTTCAGCACCAGGGATTTGTTTCATGGAAGACAGTTTTTCCATGGATGGCTGTAGGGGGGATGGTTTTGGGATGATTTAAGTGCATTATATTTATTGTACACTTTTTTTCTATTATTGTTACATTGAAATATATAAGGAAATAATTATACAACTCATCATAATGTAGAATCATTGGGAGCCCTGAGCTTGTTTTCCTGCAACTAGATGGTCCCATTTGGGGGTGATGGGAGACAGTGGCAGATCATCAGGCATTAGATTCTCATCAGGAGCATGCAGCATAGATTTCTGGCGTGCACAATTCACAGTAGGGTTTGCGCTCCTGTGATCATCTAATGCCACCACTGGTCTGACAGGAGGTGGAGCTCAGGTGGTAATTCGAGCAGTGGGGAGTGGCTGTAAATGCAGATGAAGCTTTGCTTGCTCTCACCTCCTGCTGTGTGGCCCAGTTCCTAGCAGACCATGGACTGGTATTGGTTCATGGCTCAGGGGTTGCAGATCGCTGCTCTATAGGACACTAACCAGCTTGGGTAGGAGTTTCTGCCCACATGCTGAAGTGTCTTAGGCTAGATGATCACTCTCTTCCTTTTCACTTCACCCCATCCCTAGACCTGTAGGATAAAGCCTGTTTTCACCCTTGTACAGGATGAACAAGTTTTATTTCTTCACAATATGATTGAGAAATCCAGCCCTGTAGCATAATTCTTGCTGTAAAACTGTGTTGAAGTGACTAGCAAACTGTTTTGTGTAATTATGCGATGGAATCTGAATGCGCTGTGCTGGATATGCATGATAAGTATCCAGTTTGTTTCTTAGGATGATCCGGGAAAGACAAGATAATTCACCTTGCTGTGTCGGTCCTTCCTAAGTTTTTAGTTTTAACTAATTGAGTCAGCAGAACCATTTGAAATCTGAGTTCCAGGAACGTTTTCCCTCTGTGAGCTTATATGATTTTGCAATATCTGGATAGAAAGTAAAACATTTAGTCCATCTTCTGGAATTCTCAAAACAGTAGGATATTTTAAGAATACTGATGGTAGCCAGCATTTGTCACTGTTCCTTTAGATGAGTCTTTGGAACCTGAGGGTCAGGCATGTAGGTTTCTTTTCAAAGTCTATAAATCATGAATCCTCTTGTGGCTGCATTTCTGAGGGAGGGATGTTAACTTTATCACTCTTTCTAATTAAGCAAGGTGGTGATTTTGGCATTTTAACTCTTAGCTAAGGCAGGTTTCTCACCATCTTAACCTCAAGACTACTGATGTTTTGGGCTGGATGGTTTTTCATGGTCTGGGATGTGAGAGCTGTTCTGTGTGTTTTAGGAATGCTTAGCAGCATCCCTGGCCTCTGTCCACTAGATGCCAGCACACCACTCCCCAATTATCACAACCCCAAATTTCTTCAGACGTTGCCAAATGCCCTACGGTGGGGGAAAGTGCTCCCCAGTTGAGAACCGTGGTCCGAGAGCCTTGCTATAAAGGCTACCTGGATCAGTAGTGTCTGTATCACCTGGGAGTGGTCAGAAATACAGAATCTGAGACCATAAGCAGACCTATAGGATCAGTATCTGCATTTGTATCCAATTCCCAGGTGATTTGTTTGCATGTGGAAGTTTGAGGAATTTGGTAGTTCAATGATTTAAAGCAGTAATACTCAAACTTTGGTGTGTATCAAAATCCCCTTGACACCTAATGAAGAACACAGATGCCAGGGTTGTGGAAGGAGGAGAGGGTCTGGGTCTCTTTATTTTTTCCAAGTTCCCCAGGTAATTGTGATACTGACCAAAATTTGAGAATCATTACCTTAAAACCACAAGATCAGAACATAGACTGCGTTTGTCATGAGGTCAATGCCCAAACATTATTTTATGATTTTAGAAGAAAAATTTTAGATGCAGTGATCTTGTGGAAAGACCCAAGCAAGGTGTCCTGGTGGTCAGCATCTTATCACTTCTCAGGTATTGTAGGAGACAGACTCTTTATGTTCCCTGGGGAAGCCAATTTGTTCCAACAGCTGCATTACAAATAGAAATTCAAAAAGAAGTATTTGCAATTATGAGATGCAAACTGGAAATGATTTTCTCTGGGATCAATATTCTCCAGGAGGAAATGGGATGTGAATAAACATGCTTTTTTTTTTTTTTTTTTTGTAACGACTTCTCAGGTGCAGTACATCAGTTTGTTCCATCAGTCTATTGGATAAGCATTGATGTCAGCCACATTACCCATGCCATCCCTGGTAAATAAAGAATGACAATTGATTTCGTATGTTGTTGAGTGGTGATGAGGGTAGGTGAGGACTGAATAGTGACTGGGATCTTTGGATTTGGGGTGTGTGTGTGTATGTTGTGTGCATGCATGCTCTTCCTAGCTTGTTCTTTATACATGACAAAGATTGACTTTTCTTTTTCTCTAGTTCATTAAGTTCGGTCATGGTGTTTATGTCTAATCTGAGTGGTTTAAAATCTTTTTCGATAACTTCACCTTTGTAAATCCACTGTAAGCTTTGTATAAATGTTAGCCTGTAGGCTTCAATTATAAGAGAATTGCAAGTACACAATAAATGATAACAATCTTGAGTATTAAGAAGCCTTTGACCTATACAGAGTATAGGTCTTGAAAAGACCACAGTGCATTATAACTTTCACTTATTTACAGCAAAAAACAAACAAACAAAACCTGTGGATTTTATATGTCATATGATGCAGCATTTCTATAATATTGTTTTTGTATTATTATATATAATACTGTGTTTATATTTGAAGATCAAAGACCTTGAATTGTGGTCTCAAGTGGTCTCATTGATAATGTGAACACAGAGCTGTTCTCTTTACATCTCCCCTTGATTGTACCATTTCCCATCATGACCTTTCTTCTTCCAAATGGCTTAAACAGTTAATGACAGTGTACAGTAATAGAGTTTTCCAGATTTTCTTGAAAGAGAGGTAGGTGGGGTAGTTTGGTGCAAAGACATTGATTAGGGAAGTGATTGGCCTGGATTTAAATCCCATTTCTACCATGAAGTGTCTCCATGACTTTTGAGCAGGTTTCTTAACCTCTCTGGACTTCAGATTGTTCCCTTATAAATGGAATACTATTTCCCACCTGGTATGATTCTTAGGGGATAAGCAACAGCCAAAATGTCAACAGTACTCATTGGGTGGGTATGGTGGCTCATGCCTGTAATCCCAACACTTTGAGAGGCTGAGGTGGGAGGACTGCTTGAGCCCAGGAGTTGGAGACCAGCCTAGTAACATAGCAAGGTTCCATCTCTACAAAAAATAAAAAAATCAGTCAGGCATGTTGGCATGCGCCTGTAGACTCAGCTACTTGAGAAGCTGGGCAGGAGGATTAATAGAACTTGGGAGGTCCAGACTGCAGGGAGCCAAGATTGCTCCACTGCACTCCAGCCTGGGTGAAGGAGCGAGACCTTGTCTTCAAAATAAACAACAAAAACAAAACAAAAGCAATACTTATTGAGTACCCATCAGCTGATATATTCTACTAGGTGCCTAACACATGTTAATCTCTATGAGGAGGTTTTATTAATACCATTCCATCTTGCAGTTGAGGAAATGCATCTCTCACCAGGGGTGACACAGCTGCAAAGTGGTCCAGGCAGGATTCAAAGCTGAGTGGTCTGGTCCTGAGTTTGTGATCTAAACCCATAGGCTGTGCTTCTTCCTTGGGTGGGCATTGACTGTAAAGTTACCTGCATGTGGATTTCATAGGAGAGGAAGCAGGAAGAAATGCCGCTAGAAGGACAATCAAGGAATGGTAAAACAACAAACAAACAAACAAAAAAAGGGGCCGTCTTAATACGCAGTAGGCGGAAGAATTGAGTGACAGGAGCCAAACCCTCAGATCCCAAGAGAGGAAGTGGGTGAGTGAGGATGAGTTCTGGCTCTGCTGATCTGCACACACAGTGGACTCTCAAGACCTTTCTTGTCCTGAGATTTTCCTCTGAAGAACTCTGACCAAAGTCTGATAAATCAAGACAGAAACCAATGGGCAATGTGTAGAGGTTCACCCGACCCAGCTTCTCAGACCACTGAGGGCTTTGGGTTGGCATCTCATGGACAGTACAGGGATCCCAAACTTCTTACACAGTAAAACTTGTCCCACCCAAAGAGCCAGAGCACCACACGGAGAAGGAACTTCTGCTTAGGATTATCTTGTTAGAGATTGTGTGACAAGGAGAAAAGCATGTGGTGGCTGAAGCAGGAAATGTAAATGGTGCCGACAAGAGAAAACCTTCAGGCTGGTGACCCAGAAAAAGTTTGATGCAGAAAGATATTCAATACAGCCTTGTTTATCAACAGTCACAAATTGGAGGCAACCCAAATGCTTGACAACATGGAAGTAAATTATGATTAATCATCTTTATGAAAGTTTATGCAGCCATTTAAAGTGATGGACATGAAAACAATGTGGTATCCTGGGAGATGTTGCTAATATAAAACTCTTTCAAAATATCAAAATTATTTGAAAGATCACATATACTCACTCACAAGAACCAAAAGAAAACAGAAAATTAAAATGGCAAGTTCCTTAGTGGCAGTCAGGCTATTGTTTGTTTTAAAAATAGTTTGCTGCTATCATGTTCATTTAATTAATTTAGAAAAATCAAGGGGATGCATTCTGTCCCTCTCTTTGTGAAAACAGTCAACAGGAAAGAAGCAGGAACAGGAAGAGGGTACCTTTGACTTGTTGCTTGGGTGCACAGCACTTGAAGGTAATTCCTGTAGGGCTATTCTGGAGCAGGTGTGGCGCTCAAAGCAGGTTTAGATGCAAGCTGGCAGGGTTTGCCAGTCAAGGTGTGGGATAAACCCAGGGGAGGGAGTGGCACATTTGTATAACGAAGCCAGGCTATTCAAAGTTGAGCATCTCAACCTGGGCTACATATTAGAATAAACTAGAGAATGCTTAAAAGGCACTGATGTTTAGGTTTTGTCCTCAATCAATTAAACCAATCGCTGGCATGGCATGGCATGTCTAATAACATCCCCAGCTGACTTTAATATACACCAAGAATGGAAGGCCAAGCATCCAAAGAGGCAAGAACAGCCTTACAAAGTATCCCAAATGAGATGGGTGATTTGATACTTAAGGAAAATTAAGTCAGATCAAAGCACGTCTTTTTTGTCTTAGGGTTAAAAACATTTGGAACAATTTCCCTGTCCTTCCACTAAATTTTGTCTTGGTCCCTCCCAGAGTTCCAAACAGAACAGGTCACTGGTTAGTTGGCCCATAGGGGAAGACATTTTTTGCATCTGAATTTGGAGGCTGGGTTGGCCAAGAATATGAATATCATGCACTTCACTGAACAGTTACCGCTAGATTCTTACTGTTCCTCTGATGACCATCCCTTCTCATTGGTCAAGTGTCAAAATGAGCTACAATCTTTAAGGCAACTGTACTCAGTTCTGACTAAATAAGATTTGGAAATTCCTTGTATTTGTGTCTCTGCTTCTTCATTATGAGTCTAGATTCTTGCTCCTCAAAATACGCTAGTTAGACCAGCATCATCAACATCACCTGGGAGTAGAAATGGACCATGTCTTAACCCTAAGACAAAGAAGACATACTTTGCTCTGACCTAGTTTTCCTTTAGTACACCATTGCTAATCTGCTAAATCCAAATCCATATTCTAACAGGATCTCGGGGTTTTCATATGCACACTAAAGTTAGAGAAACGCTGATGTAGACCAGCACTATCCAATAAACCTTCTGCCATGATGGAAATGTGTTATATCTGCGCACTTCAGTGCAGTAGCCACTGGCTACATCTGGCCATTGAGCATTGCAAATGTGGCTCATGTGACTGAGGAACTGAATTTTAAATTTTATTTAATTTTAATTATATTAAATAGCCAATATGGGTAACAGCTACCATATTGACTACAAACCTTTCTAAAATTTGGCTCCATTCTTACCTCTCCAGTGGACCACCTACATGATGGTTGCTTGTCTTTCAAAATTAAAAAATAAAAATACCGTTCTCTGTTTAGAGACTGTAGACTCGATGCAGAGTATGGAGCTGTCCTATGAGAGGAGTGGTCTTTGTTCTCACTCTCCCCCGCTTCCTTTTCACCTCAAATGAGTTCACCTTAAGCTTATGCCAGTAAGACAGTCCATAATTATGACTGTAAAACTCTATTTGAGGAAGCGAAGCAAAAATGTTTGTGCGAAGGAAAAGGGCATTTAAAAGAGCTTTAGAGATGAAGAATGATAATGTATTAAACCTTTTCTGTGTTCCATGCTAAATTCTTTATATATATTATTTCATTTAATCCTCCCAACAGGAGTGCAGGGATTTTTGTCTTTTCGGTTCACTGATAATTCCCAAGGGCTGGCAACAGTGAGTGGCACATTGTAGATGCTCAAGGACTACCTATTGAATCTCATCCCCATTTTATAGATGATAAAGTTGAGGCACATGGTGGTTAAGTAATTTGCTTGAGATTATAGAGTGGTAGAGCCAGGCTTGAAGACCCTGTGGTGGGGGTTCCAGATTCCATCTTAGCCCCGTGCACGAACAGTCAACTAACTTCAGGACATTAATAAACAATGGCCCAGCTGCTTATTTCTCTGAATTCATCTGTGCTACCTGAGGCAGGGCAAAGTCTAGATATAAAGAAGCTTGATTTAAAAACAATGTGTTGAGTGCCAGCTATTTGCCCTGCTCGGGGAAAGCAATGGTGTAGAGCAGCAACTTTTCTTAACCTTTAATGTGCTTAAGAATCTCCTGGGGATTTTGTTAAAATGCAGATTCTGATTCAATAGATCTGGACTGAGGTCTGAGACCCTGCATTTCTAACAAGCTTTCTGGTCCAAGAACTGCAGCTGGAGAGCGAATAGCATAGCCCTGCTCTCAGGAACCTCAGAGTCCAGAAGGGAAGCAGATGAAGGAATTCATGGTGAAATTGCAGAGTGGTAATTGCTTGGATAGGATACAGGGGGTTCTGTGGGGATCATGGAGGAACAACCAGATGGGGGACGTGACATCCAAACCGAAACTTGAAACAGGGTTGGAGGAGAGGCGGGTGAAGAGAGTAAGGGAAGCCTGGTCCAGGAAGAACCAACAGCATGGACAAAGAATGGGAAGGTAAAACAAGGATGGGGCATCGGGGGACATGAAAACCGTCTTGACATCCTATCAAGAATCTGCTTCTCGTAAGGTAAACACTTTATCCGAAGTACAGCATGTTGGATTTCAAACTTTGCCTTTTCTTGGCTGCAGGCTGGAGCCCAGGTCACCTGCAGACAAACGGCCTCCTCTGAATCCCATGCTCAGAGCACCACTTGGTTCTCGTTGATATTTCTGATTTTCCATTTGATGTCTGGAATCCTTTGCCCACTGCTTCTCAGCCCCATGAGATGCACTGACTTCCCCTGGAAGCCTAATAAGGCAGTTGCCATGGTAACTGGGTGACATCCCTGTAGTTGATGCTAATGCCATAGCTCCCTAAACCCCATGCCTGTTTCTTTCTGTTTGGTAAATTAATAACATTTAAATTAAACATATTAATTTATTTCATGTCAATTAATTTGTATGTAAAGTTGCATGCCGGCTTCTGCACCCCCCACCCCGCCAACACCCGTTAATTAACTCCAGCCAAATTGGGAGCACATCAGAGAAGGTTGCAATAGCTTCTAGCAAACTATAATTACAATACTGTGTTCCTACATAGAAAGTAATCAACGTCAAAATAATTGCTTTTCACAGGTCTACAGTCAGCTGTCTTATCATATAGTTAACTTACAATTATAACTATTTACATATTAAAAAAATAAAATATGGGGCCAAAATATTGGAGGGACAAGCAGTGGCCACCAATACAATGACTTGTGTTTGATGTTTCCCTTTTCTCAATCGATATTTTTGTTATTGTTTTCTTTGACACGCAACATCTGTCTCTAAGGCTGGTGATGATGCCACCTACAACTTTGCCAGGCTGGTTTCATGAATTGCAGTTTCCAAGAGGGTTAGTCATAGAGAAGAGTCATCGGGCATACCAGTGGGTTTATCCTGGCTCCAAATGAGCCGACTTTTGCCTTTCTTTATTCTGTCTTTGTAGAGATGGTGGGAAAACTGGTTCCTCCAAAAGAGATTATGTTCCCAGAATCTGCTTCTCACTGGTGAGGCATGCCTGCTGCCAAGCTTAGTGTGAGCCTTGCTAGTCTTATTGGAGCAGCTTCTGTCCCCCCAAAACTCTGCACAGCTTTTTAGCACTTAGTAGCCTCTTTCTTCAAGCTTTGGGGTGCAACTCTTTATGGTAAAAACTGATGTCTGGGAAACTGTACGTAGGTGAGTGCCACTGGCTTGTTTCTTCATTCTGGCAGGAAGTAGAGTTGATGGAAGGTTGTTGGGTATGCACAGACTTCTGCAAATGATCCAGCGTCATGCTTTTCAAATCGGGCATGCCAGAAACCTGCTCATATTGTAGCCTGAGATGTGATGCATTGTATCCTGGTAGACCCTGGAGCTCGAATTTGTCTACTATCTAATTACCTCCTCATGCATAACCAGCCAGCCAGCCGGATGTTAATAAAGTGCATTTCTATCACATACTCACCTCTGCGCTAGGCTCTGGGAATTGAGAGGGGAGCTAGGGACGTGTGTCCACAGCCCAGCTGGGTTATAGCTGAGACATGACCAGCTCCCTTCTGTCTCTTTTTAAAAAAATTCAAGATCAATACAGGTTTATCATTTCTGCTTTTCATTTATGAAGACCTCTTTTGACTTTTTACATTCTTTAAGGACATGTATCTCTCAGTGTCAACTATGTCCATTGTAAAAGCTAGTTCCTGTCCATAGTTTCAAAAGCTTTGCCTTTAAATGTGAAGGAAAGAGAAAAAAATCGGCAATGTACACACAAACACACACACGCACACCAATCTATCAATTTCCCTCGAGTTACAACCTCTTCTCTGCCAGCTTGGACAGATGGATGTTTATTACTAGGGTAAAGAATTGCAAAAATGGAGGCTTCCACAAGTTACTAACGACTTAAGGACAGGGTGCTAAAATAAAATGACTTTGCAGGTTTTACAAGTATAAGGGGGAACTGCTTGTTTTATGTGCACAGGAAAATAGAATTTACACTCTCCCTTAAACCGGCAACTATGTCTCTTGACCCAGCAACTGCTGCACCATAGGCATTTAATGAATATTTGTTTTAAGGTCGTGAATTTCTTTATGTCTTTGTATAAGCCTATAATCTGTTTTGTGGCTACAAGTTCTCCTGACTTGAAAATAGATGTAATATCTTCCTTCCTCAGAAATGTATCAGAAGTTGGTTGAAGGGTCAATATAGGACTTCCATGCGCCACCAACCTGTAGTACTAATATTTGGAGATATGACTGTTATTTACTTTAAGCTAGTTGCAATTAACAGGCATTTATTTCATATGGTGGCTTTTGGAGGCACATGAAAAGGTATGTCCAAATACTATGTGCATATCAACAAGTCAGACTTCAATAGGGACCCACATTATTATAATTATATACAAAAAATGATGAATAGTACAGGCAGGATTCCCAGAGCAAATAATTTTTGTTTCTTTCCTATGTCATGAGGATTCATGAGCTAATTCCTACAAGTTGGCTAGCAATACCCAGATGAAGGATGCTTGCTGAAGATGTTGCGGGCAACCAGTACTGATGTAATTCATTGCTCCTTATAGATAGAGAATGGTTCTCTTTGTTACAGAAACGCTTGGGGAGGTTGTTGCTTTGGCCTTGTTGAACTTTCAAGGAAAATGAGAAGATATGTTTTAGGACATTCACCATGTCCTCCTATGAATGGGAGGCAGAAGGTCCTGCTTTTACTCAGTTCTATTGCTGGCTAGATTCTTGCCATAGGATTTGAAAATAATGGAGTTGGGTTGTCATGGCAACGCATCCCACGTTGTAATTTTGATATTTTGGCCAGTTCCTTGATGCTACTTTTATCTCATGAATTGCTTGAATTGCTTAAAGTTTCTTAAGACTCTGCTTCAAGGGCATGAGGATTGACAGTGTTCGATGTCAGAGGAAGAAGCAGGTATTCAGTTTGCTTTCCTTCCTGGACATTGTATAAAGTGGAATTCTGGAGTTTGTGTGCTTGAGAGAAAAGCCAAAGGAAACTTGCTTTTCTTATTTAACAAAACCATCTTCATACCCTTAACATCTGCCTGAATCTCTAGGACAAACTATTTTCTACCCAAACAAAATAATTCCCCAAATTGGTAACTTGAACGTTACGTCTGGATGGCTGGCTGATTGTTAAAAGATCATCCATACCTGCTCTTCTCTTCCTTCCCCAAACTTGGTACTTCTGCT
The DNA here is from genome assembly GCF_002776525.5 of Piliocolobus tephrosceles. Taxonomy (NCBI): domain Eukaryota; kingdom Metazoa; phylum Chordata; class Mammalia; order Primates; family Cercopithecidae; genus Piliocolobus; species Piliocolobus tephrosceles. Next base: position 208,231,610 of record NC_045434.1, on the reverse strand, counting down.
GGGGTCTCCCCAACAGCCTCAGAAAACAACTTCCATCCCCTGGCTACCCGATTCTTCTTGGACTTCTCCCTTCTGATCTATTTAATGGGTCAGGGAACCCATTTATTTCTTATAACAATAAGCAACACTTGCTGTTTGCTCCGTGTTAGACAACTGTTCTAAGTGCATTACATGCATTACCAAACTTAACTTTGACATCAACGGACACTGAGGTTGGTAGCATTCCTTATTACCTTTAATATACAGACAGGGAAACAGACATCAGAAGGTAGAATTGCTTGCTCTAGGTCACATGAACAGGGATGGCAGAGTTAGAGTTCCAATCCACATTGGCTGGCCCCAGAGCCTGTGCCCTCAACCACTGTACCCTGCAGCCTATCTCAGAGCCTTCTCCTTATCTGTGGAATCCACCAACCTCGGTCTGTCCCAACACCTCCTCTTTGACCTAGACCCCTATTGTCTCTTGCTGAAATTACTGCAGCAGGTTCCTGACTTTTTCCTCTGTCTCAGTCTGTTTCCCATCCATTCTACACACAGCTACCAGGGTGATTGTTCTGAATTTCCAACATAGTTACACCCGTCACATCCTGGTTCAGCTCTTCCGATGGACTCTCAGTGCCTCCAAGGGTATACCTGAGCTCCTTAACGTGTGCGTGACTCCTGTGTGTTCTGACCCCTGCTTAAAATGATGGTGAAAATCACCATGACCTTGGTAATGATGAGAGCTGGCATTACTAAGCATATACCAAGTGCCAGAGGTACTGCAGGAATCATCTCATTGCATCCTCCCAGCATCCCTGATTGAGGCTGGAGAGGCTTCAGATGATGGCAGTGTGAGTCCAGGCCCTGGACTCTTCACCAGCGACCCTGAGTCCTGTGCCCTCTGCACCCTGGGCTTACTGAGCAACTTGCAGGGTCAAGCATTTTCTCACCTTTGGGACTCTGCCGTGCTCCTCTGTCTGCCTAACCTTGTACTTGTCACAAAAAGACTTTTGTTGAAGGAATGCAAGAACTTCACAGAAGATGCCTCATTGTTTGGAATCACTACTAATGCAGCAGACAGGAATCAAACCCAGTAAAACAAGACAAAGCCAAAAGAGAAGCCAGTGATGAGGAAGATCGACAGCCAGCATGAACTGGGAGGAGGAGAGAAACCAGCGTAGGCAAGGATAGCACTCAGGAGCCACAGGTGAGCAATTTGGTTTTGTCTCCGATTGGAGAGGTGACACTAGAAATAGACAGCAAAGTGACTGGCAAGGTCAGAGTCAAACCGAGAGGCTCTGAATGCCACAGTCATGGGATGGGGGCTGCTGAGATTCCTGGAGACAGTAAGGCAGCATCATTGATACTGCGAATTGCTTCCTTCCCACTTACTGAATCTCAGGCATCGTCATCTCCTGACTGTGCAAATGCCAAGCTATACCCTAGGGATAGGGCTGCAAGCACAGACTTTTGCAAAACCTTGCTCAAGAACTTGTGACTTTATTTTGTAAGCTGCGTAGAGCCACTCACTGGAAGGTTATTTAAAGTGAGGAAGGCATGCTCACTCTTTCTTATCTCGCTGCTCCTTAGGAATGGGACAGAAACGAAACCTTTGGAGTCACACAAGACTCCCCAATCTCTGGTGAAGTTTAAGTTTGTGCCCAGTTACCGCAGCCACTGCAAAACTTCTAGAAGCCCATGTCAAGCAAAGCAAGTGAAATGGGAATCGGATCTTTTCCTAGCAAAACGTGTTCTCTCCACTTCTTCCTTCCTCAAACACATGCAAGGGAGACTCAGAATTTGTAAAGGGAAGGAAACCTGGGAAGCAGCGTTTAACCCTTTATTAATCCAGTCCACGCTTCCCTGGAGCTGAGACCAGCAGATTGGCACATCTTCCAGCGTCTTCCAGGCAAGACAGGACAGTCAAAAGGAATGTGTGTGGAAACGTCTAGCATGGAACAATGTTGAACCCAGCAAGGCTGTTGTGCCTTTGATTGCTGAACTGAGTTATTAGCTATACCAAGAATGTCATCTAAATGTAAATCTCTGCCATGGGTAATAGATAAATGTTTCTTTTTACCTTGATTTTTCAAACAGCCTGTATCAGGTGGCTACACATAATGGCAAAACTAGAACTGGATCCACACCACAAAGGAAAAAGAAATGTTTATTATCACAGCCAATTTAAATGTAGGAGGATACAAGCTGGTGTTTCCTTGTAGCTATTTTTTTTTTTTTTTTCTGTGCCTTTGCAAAGACTTTGCAAGGGTCTCCAGGAGACATCATCCAGTGAGGCTGTTTACAAGAGTCCTGTTTAGCAAGGACAGAATCGGTTAGTTTTAATACTGCATCATTAAGGGAAGTGATTTCTTTTTCATGGGGCCAAATTGGATTAATTATATGCACGCGGTATATTCTTAACAAATGGCATAATTCAAAGGTGTCGAGCTGGGTCACGCACAATTTGGTTCTTTGTTTTTCAAGTGAACAAGGCGTTTGCCATTTACACTCTGAATTAAATGTGCTAGGTTTGAAAATTCTAGTGGCCATTAATGTTCCTCGATGGGCTTCAGCGCATTTATTATTTCTCCCCCTAGATTTTACACATAGTGCTACAGATGACCACTGGCAGAGTTAAAACACAACCAGAAGAGAGAGTTCGTGGTTCATTGGGTGCACTTAGTGCCTGATCAGAATGCAAAGCACCATCAATCCAATTCAATGATTCCTTGATTATCAGCAGGCTCTGTGTAATCGAGGGATGAGGCCCGGCTCGGCTGCCCTTTCTTCACGCAATAAAGACTGGTGGGAAGTATTGAGTCCTGAAGGCAGACACGGCTTCTGAGGAACTGCAGAGGACTCTTAGAAGTGGGCAGCTTGCAGTGATGCAGGAAGATTCTGCACTCCCAGCCTGGCAGAGGCAGCATAATAAAACTCATTTGATGTGTTTCCAGGTGAGACGTGACAAAAAGGCAGCATTCCTGAGTTTGGCATTCCCTTTTCCCAACACAAAACAGCAAAAGAAGGTGTCTTCTTTTGTTCATTCTACAGTGAGATCGGGAGGCGGAGCCATACTGTCCTGTCTGGTCTCACCGGAACTTAACCTGGTACGAAGGGCAGATAGGCAGATTCATCCACTACAGTGCGACGGGGAGATCTGTGGTTGCTGCAGTGGCATTGTGTTGTCATTGACAAAAAATTGCAGTAGATACCAATTGAGGATGTGCAATTTCCCTAGTGGTGAAGGCTCCAGTTTCATAAAGCAGGAAATAACAGTGTTCCTAGATGCAGGGAAGGCTTCCCATGGTCCCCAGATACCCCCCTGGGGACATATAGCTAAAGATGAGTCACCTGTCTAAAGCAAGCATTTGCCCAGTTGTGAGAAGTTTCTTTTTTCTTTTTCTTTTTTTTTTTTTTTGAGACGGAGTCTCGCTCTGTCGCCCAGGCTGGAGTGTAGTGGCTGGATCTCAGCTCACTGCAAGCTCCGCCTCCCGGGTTTACACCGTTCGCCTGCCTCAGCCTCCCGAGTAGCTGGGACTACAGGTGCCCGCTACCTCGCCCAGCTAGATTTTTGCATTTTTTAGTAGAGACGGGGTTTCACTGTGTTAGCCAGGATGGTCTCGGTCTCCTGACCTCGTGATCCACCCCGTCTCGGCCTCCCAAAGTGCTGGGATTACAGGCTTGAGCCACCGCGCCAGGCCTTCTTTTTTCTTTTGAGACAGGTTCTCGTTCTGTCGCCCAGGCTGGAGTGCAGTGGTGTGATCTCAGCTCACTGAAACTTCCGGCTCCTGAGCTCAAGCAAACCTCCCAGATCCTCCCACCTCAGCCTCTCAAGTAGCTGGGACTACAGGCATGAGTCACCAAGCCTGGATAATTTTTGTATTTATTTATTTATTTATTTATTTGTAGAGATGGGGTTTCCCCATGTTGCCCAGGCTGGTCTCAAACTCCTGACCTCAGGTGATCCGCCCGCCCCGGCCTCCCAAAGTGCTGGGATTACAGGTGTGAGCCACCATACCTTGCCTGTTTTGCCATTCCTGTAGTGGTTTTTGGATTCTGTTATCTACTCCTTACTCCCCCAACTAGAGTTTCTGGCTATATGTCTGCCCACTTTTCAATTGCAAATGTCTTCTAAGAAAAAAAGAAGTCTTTAATATATTTATTGTGAGGTGGAGAAAAGCATTTCCTAGGATTATCCGTTGGCAGGCTCAGGCTTCAGGCTGAGGTAAATACAAAGGTCTTAGGAAATGAGAGAGTCTGAAAAGGCTTTATAGAGGAGGTATCATTTGAGCTGGGTTTTAAAGCATGAAGAGAGATTTTCTAGGCAAACCGTAGAAGTCAGGAGCATCCCTGGCAGGGGGAACCGCACATACATAAGAGGAGGCACAAAAGTGCACCTTTTGAACAGGCTGGAGTTTCTCATGGTGCCTGAAGAAGCTGAGCTGAGCAAGGAGGTTTCTCTTCCAACTTGGCCCAAGACATGTGGGGACTTCAGCAGTTTTGGGTGGGAGGAAGGAGGCTGGGATGGGTAAGACCTTTACTGGGAGGCGTTAACTCAGTTCTGGAGGCCAAGTTGTGTGGTTGGTCAGGCTTCGTTTAATTCAGGCAATGCCTCAGTGAGTGAAATGTCTTCGTGTTCTGCACAGGCCGGGTGAATTGTTATTCCATGGTTGGGCAGGACCCTTTCCACAAATTAACTTGAAATCTGCATGTTGAACTCTATTTGAGAAAATTATAAATGTTGCAGAAAATTTAGAAAATGCAGTAAAATAGGCACAGTGGCTTGTGCATGTAGCCCCAGCCACTCAGGGGGCTGAGGCAGGAGGATCACTTGAGCCCAGGAGTTCGAGGCTGCAGTGAGCTATGATTGCACCACCGCACTCCCGCCTGGATGACAGAGAGAGACTCTGTCAAATAGAATGGAAAACAGAATAGAATAGGATAAAACAGATATTTAAATCACCTAGAACCCAATCATCCAGGGAGAATTACTGATAATCTTTGGAGTCTATTTATTTATTTATTATCATTATTATTTTGAGATGGAATTTCGCTCTGTTGCCCAGGCTGGAGTGCAGTGATGCAATCTTGGCTCACTGCCAACTCCGCCTCCCAGGTTCAAGTGATTCTCCTCCCTCAGCCTCCTGAGTAGCTGGGATAACAGGCATGCACCACCATGCCCAGCTAATTTTTGTATTTTTAGTAGAGATGGGGTTTCAATATTGGTCAGGCTGGTCTCGAACTCCTGACCTTGTGATCCGCCCACCTCAGCCTCCCAAAGTGCTGGGATTATAGGCATGAGCCACTGTGCCCAGCTGGAGTCTATTTATATACACACATTTTCTGAACAAAAATGGGATCAATCACATAGGATGGGATTATTTTATAGCCCACTTTTTCCACTGAATACATAATACACCTCTCTCCATGCCAATAAATACAGTTCTACAATACTGGTTTTGATGGCTACAAGGCAGTTCCTTGTTAAGAAGCATGATCATTTATTTACCCAGCTGCCTATTGCTAGACATTCCATTTGCATGACAGGCTGCCCTCCCCCTTTACCCTTACTCAAAGTGTTTGCCTCTTACCTCTCTAAATTCACCTAAAGCTATCCCCTACCAGGGTAGAAACAACATTTCTGATGCTTTCGTATAAAGCGGAGAAATCTCTGCACTGACTCTTGTCTGAAGCTATTCTGCCTTGCTGTTGATTCTGTGTTACCTCCCTTGTTGGTCAGTGGAGGAATAGGGACCACATTTAGAACCCCGAGTCCTGCGATGCACAGCCCAACTCCTCAGGCAGCAGCTATAGCGTGGCTTGCAGGGAGAAAGAACCTTTGATTTAGAAGTGTCTGTTCCCCTCCTCCAGCTGTTTTCAAGAACCCCAGCACAGAAACAGCTGTCAGCATGTCACAGTAAATTTGGCTTGGTGGCAGCCTGGACACAAATAAGCCGCCTACATCATGAAGAAATGGGGTTCAATTAAGCCTCTTAAGTCTCCCAGCCGTGCTGCCTGAGTTGGTTTCTTCATTTGCGTCCACACCCTGCAGACTTTGGCTGAGTAAAATAGTGTTTCTGCACCAGTGGGTTTGTTTAGGCTGCTCTCTAATAGGCCCATGCTTTACTGAAAGCCTAGGATGCATTGCTTGCCTGGACTGGTGCATACGTAGAACCCTGAAGGCTTTGGGTTTTAGAGGGTGAGAGACTGGCTACCTGAAAAACAAGCTTAAGGAAGGGATTAAATTCACCCAACCACCCACCTGTCCATCCATCCGTCTGTCCACCCATCTGTTCATCCATTCATCCATCTATCCACTTACTTATTCGTTCAGTAAGATTTGTTAGACACCTCCTATATGCCAGGCTCTATTTTAGGCACTTAGGACCCTCAGTGAACAAAAGTGACAAGCAATACTCTGAGCACAAGTAAGTTACATCGTGTTCAGAAGGTACTAAAGGATATGAGTAAAGCAGAGCAGGAGAGGGATCTGGGGGTCTGGGTGGGGAAGATGCAGTTGTGATTTTAAGTAGCGTGGTGGGGTCAGACATCATTGAGAAGTTCACCCTTGAGGGATGATTTGGAGAGTGAAGAAGTTAAGCCATATGGTTCTTGGAGGGAGAAAGTTGCAGACAAAGGAAGCCCCCAGGTGAAAGGCCTTATGCAGGAACATCCTGCACATTTAAAGGACAGCACCTGGGACAGGTGACCTCGGAAGAATAAGTTTGGGGGAGAGCAAAAGGAAAGGAGGTCTGAGGGCAGGGCTCCAGGTTGCCCTCCTTTTCAATATACCTTTCACTGTAGAACTGCAATTGGGTCATGAAAGTGGGGTGCTGGGAGCTGAGTGACAACCCTAGACACCAGTGCCTTCCTCCCTGGGCTCCACTGAAGAGAGTCCTCGGGAGGGGGGCAGATTCTCTGCCCTTCAAAGGGTGCAGGAAACCTTGCCCTAGGTCATACCTGTGTTGAAGCTGCAGGGGTTCAGGAACCCACAGAAGCAGTGCAAAGCAAAGCATGGAATTGAAAATGAGATAAATAGATTTGGGTGTGAATCCCTGTCTTTCCAGTTCCCTTTACAAATAACTCACTCTCTAAGCCTCAGTTTCACCATCTGTGAAAGCAGAGATTAAAGGCCGGGCGCGGTGGCTCATGCCTGTAATCCCAGCACTTTGGGAGGCCGAGGCGGATGGATCACGAGGTCAGGAGATCGAGACCATCCTGGCCAACAAGGTGAAACCCGTCTCTACTAAAAATACAAAAAAAAAAAAAGCTAGGCATGGTGGCGCGTGCCTGTAATCCTAGCTGCTCCGGAGGCTAAGGCAACAGAATTGCTTGAACCAGGGAGTAGGAGGTTGCAGTGGGCCAAGATCGCGCCACTGCACTCCAGCCTGGTGTCAGAGCAAGACTCTGTCTCAAAAAAAAAGTAGGGATTAAAATAATAGCTATTTGAGAACAACATATCTATTTGAGGGAAATAAAGTTGCCTGCTTTCAGACAAAATGGTAAATTGCAGAACCAAGCCTTCAACCCTCTACGTCTGCCTACACGGTCTCCCTGTGAGCTGCCCTCTTATCAAGGCGTACAGCAAGAACCAAGTCAACCAGTAAAGTGTTTGAAAGAGGCTAGCAAATTGTCAAGTGCTGTATCAATGTACTTTGTCATTGTTATTAAAGATGGGACTTGGGGTTAAGTTCTGAGATGACCCTAGCATCTAGCAATGCAAGATTGTCCACATGAGTCGACAGTGGCGTTTGAGTGACAGCTGAAAATTCTGCTGCTGAAGGTCACAGAAGAGCTCGGCAGGGCTGAGCATAGTTAATAGATTTTAATCATGTTTTGTATTTAAAACTTTTATTTACACAGTATAGTTTACCAATCGCTGCTGCCTGTGCCTTTTACTAATTGATTTATGTTAACTTCCATGCATGCTGTTGATCAATATAAACAGCCTTGTACTGTTGCATCCTTGGAGATTTAGAGCAAACCCTGACATCCGTGCACTCAGTATGCTGGGCGACCTCTCCAGCCCTCTTCCACAGGGGAAAGGAGCACAGATAACTGGATTATCTAGATTTTTCTACATTGCCATGTGTGCCTGTTTCCAATCAATTCCGATAGACAAGCTTGTATAGCAAATCTATTTTAACATCAAATTGCTAGCAACGATACTGACATGCATATCGCCCTTAAGCTGGGGATTTTTATGAAAACGTTAGATAAATCTTACTTGGGTAATAAATTCATCTGGCTGAACTTGGTGGAAAAGGTGTGTATGTGCGTGTGTGTGTGTGTGTGTGTGAGAGAGAGGTGTTTTTTTCTGCTTGTGATATTTTGAACTGGAGGGATTTCATATTTACCTGGCTCAGGCAGTAAACCCAACCTGGTTGACTCATTTCCACCAAATGTGAGCACCCTAAAATAGCACTTACATCTGACCTTTTCAGTTTGAAAACAGCTGACTCTGTAGCAGGAAATTGAAGCTTCTCAGGGAGAAAAGACCAGGCTGAATTAGGTAGAAGGAGTCAGTTTGGGAGCCTTCAGATCTCCAGTGTATGTGGCCGAGAGTGCTGTGGGAGGTCAGGGGAGATGGAGAGGATTCCTTCCATTAGACTCGAATAGGCTTAAAAGCCTGAGCAACTTTCCTAAGCATCTTTAAGAAAGCCTTGCTAGGCCAGGCACAGTGGCTCATGCCTGTAATTCTAGCACTTTGGGAGACCAAGGCAGGCAGATCACCTGAGGTCAGGAGTTCGAGACCAGCCTGACCAACATGGTGAAACCCTGTTTCTACTAGAAATGCAAAAATTAGCCAGGCGTGGTGGCACCCGCCTGTAATCCCAGTTACTCAGGCTGGGGCTGAGGCAGGAGAATCACTTGAATCCAGGAGGCGGAGGTTGCGGTGAGCCGAGATCGCACCACTGCATTCTAACCTGGGAGACAGAGCGAGACTCCATCTCAAAAAAGAAAAGAAAACCTTGCTATTCTTGTTCACTTTGGAAAACCAATGTTCTCCTGAGCTGTTAGGAGTTAATATAATATATATAAAAACTAAATTGCATTTTAAAATACAGATAGAAGCCATTTTTTACCTTTAAAATAATTTTTAGTTTGACCAAGTAATGCATGTGTATAGTTTCAACATCAAATAATGGTGAAAGGCTTCTAATGGAAAACAGCAGTGCCCCATCCCCTCGGCAGCTTCACTTTGCTCCTCAGAAGCAACCACTGCTGAATTCTTTTAGCTGTTTCTTCTGACATTTTCTCCAATAGTTTCAAATCATATAAGTGTATTATTTCATGAATGATCAATTTTGAACAATGTCTGTTGCTTTCATATTATGCCTAGGTGAGGACATCTGACTTTCTTACACCCCTCTTTCTCTTCTCCCTATATCCCAATAGTATAATTCCACATTTTGTTGTAATTACTGTTGTTTCCATTATTATGACTAGCAGATATTGTTTACTTCTAAGCCAGGGAATGTACTATGATTATACTTCTATGGTTTTTTTTCATTTTTTTCCTCAACTTACTTATAAAATCTTCATTTTCCCATTTCCTGGATTTATTTTGAGTCTTTGTCTTAGTTTTCCTGTATTCTCCAACAGCTGTATAGAATGCTCCTCAATGCAATTTTCAACTCAGCCAAACCTGTCAGATAACCTATCAGTTTTATTTTTTTTCTCCTTGATTTCTCTTTCCTGGAGTCCTCCCTTATGCTCCCTGTTGGCTTGGTTCTTCTCTAAGACTGCTGAACAGATTTCATCCTGGGGTCTCTCTTCCATTATCCTGGAATTCCCTTTACTTTGCTCCTGGGCTAGATTCCCTATTTCCTTGATCCAAAGTTTTCTTTTTCAGTAGTTACTTTCCCATGTTAGTGGACCTCCATCTCTTATAGTTTCCTACAGAGTACTAGAGAAGTAACTTCTTGTGTGACTTTGCATGTCTGAAAATGTCTTATTTTACCCACACCCTGATGGATAGTTTGGCTGGGTATGGAATCTTTCTCTTGCAATTCTGAAGATATTGGTTAATTGTTTTCTGGCTTCTGCTATTGTTGTTGAGAAGTCCAGTTCCATACTGTTACCTGATCCTTTGTGACATTCCTCTCTGAATGCTTTTAGGATTTTCTCTAACTCTGATTCTAGGATAATTTCATTATGATGGGTCTTAGTGTGGGTTGGGGTTATGTCTGGTACTCGGAAATTTTTTAATTTTTTTTTCTTTGTTTACTACCTGTTGTTTTCTCTGTTCTCTCTCTGGAAATCTCTTAGTCAACTGTAGGATGTCCTGGCTTCACCTATCTTTTTTTTTGTTTTGTTTTTCCTCTTCAGTTTTTTTTTTCCCCTTTTGGGAAATTTCCTCAGCATAAGTCTACTCCTTTTACAGAACCTGCTGCTGTTGATTCCAGAACCATTCTAGTTTATTTCCTTGGAAAATACACCCACATTTACTATAAGCATAGAAGAGAGGGAAGTCACTTCCTATGCTGAGTTACAGAAGGACAAGAAGACTATGAGTCCAACAGCTTCTCATCCAGACCTGTAGAACATTCTCCCTGCTTTCAGCCCTCACCTCAGTCTCAGCTACCTCTGTACCTGATACTTCAAGTTCCTGAGCAGGTCTGGGGTTCCCAGGGCACATCAACTTGCTTTTCTGTGTTGTTTCCCTCTGCCAGAACTTAAATTTAACTTTTCTCTGCTCAATCTATTTTATCACTTCATATATTGTGGGTTAGTGATACAGATGACATCTAGCTTCACCCAAACTGCATTTGGGTTTCTTTTTTTTTTTCCCTCCTATTTGTTGTGAATTGATTTTTTAGAGTAGAATGGGACAGATATGTCTTCATTTTGCCATCTTGAAACTGGAAGTCAAGTTGTCTATTTAAAGGGTTTCTCAAGCTACTCCTTTGTATAATAAGGTAAAAGATCATTTGATGTATCATCTTTCCACAACTTTTGCGTGTTACTGAATACTAGTGGTGAATGAAATCAGTGTTTCTGCTTACTTAACTGGCCTTAATTGTCTCTTGTCATAATGATCATTGTTGACTTAAATTTTTTTTTTCTTATTGTGGTAAAATATACAAAACATAAAATTTACCATTTGAACCATTTTTAAGTGTACTGAATGGGATTTAGTACGTTTACATTGTCGTGCAACCATTATCTGTATAACCTTTTCATCTTCTCAAATTGAAACTTGGTATCAACTAAACTCCTTCAATCCATACCCAGTCCTTGGCAATTACCATTCTACTGCTGTCTCTATGAATTTGACTACTTTAGGCACTTGATACATGTGGAGTTGTACTATGTCTGCCCTTTTGTATCTAGCTTATTTCACTTAGCATAATGTCTTTAAGGTTCATCTGTGTCATAGCGAATGTCAGAATTTCCTTCCTTTTTAAGGCTGAATAATATTCTGTTGTATATATAGACCAGTTTTCCTTATCTATTAATCTCTTAACAGATACTGTGTTATTCCAGCCTTTTGGTTGTTGTGAATAATGATGCCATAAACATGAGTGTACAAATACCTGAGTTCCTTATTTCAGTTATTTTGGGTATGTACCCAGAAGTGTAATTGCTGGATCAAATGGTAATTCCATTTTTATTTTTATTTTTTTGAGGAACTGTCATACTGTTTTCCATAGAGGCTATACTATCTTACATTTCTGCCAGCAATGCAGAACTGTCTCAATTTCTCTATACCCTCTCCAACACTTGTTGTTTTCTGTTTTTTTTTTTTTAATTAAATAACCATTCCAATGAGTATGAATGTAATAGACTTTTCAAAGGTACATGCTTACTTTTATGGAGTATTAGGTAAAGCATTATGCATGTGTTATCCCCTTTAATCCTCATATCAACTCTGAGGGAGGCACTACTACTATCCCCATAGTCCCATGTTACATAGAAAAAGCTGATGTTCAAAAAGGTTAGGTGACTTGCCTGGGTTGATATAGGGACTAATAGGGACTAGGAGGCAGAGCCAGTGTTCCAATTATATATCAGTGTGTAACAGAGCACCCAAACCCTAGGGGCCGAGAAACAACAATGTATTGTTACCTTTCACAGTTCTGTGGGTTGACTGGGCTCAACTGGGCCATTCTCCCCTGTGTCTCTCATGCAGTTGGACCAGATGGTGGCTAGATGTGAAGTCAGTTGAAGAGTTTACTGGGATAAATGTCCAAATGCCTTCTTCAATCATGTTTGCCTTCTCTGTGCTTCTCCATGTGATCTCTCTCTCTCTCTCTCACCCTCCACCAAGATTGAGTCTCCAGCCATCTGACTCCAGAACCCGCTTGCCCAACCACCCTGCAATACTACATTTCTGTTGATTTATCTTTATTCTTGGGGTCATCAAAGTCTACAGTAGTAGCATCATTAGGGATCACCTAGTTCAGTGGCTTTTAGAACCATTTTCTAAAAAAAGAAAAAGTTGAACTCTTTCCTCAATGATAATTTACCCAGCATTTAAGAGTACAGTGAGTAAATTAAAGACAAAGGGTATGGAAACTCACTGTTCCGCCTCCCTACCAAGTCATGTGACCTTGGACAAGTTATTTAACCTTGATGTGCTTCTGTATTCTACTTTGTAAAATGGAAATATTTCCAGTAATAATACCTACTATTGGATACTGATGAAGAGCAGATGAATTAATATATATACATAAGTACTAAGAAGAATGACTAGCATGTCGTAAGGGCTCAATGAATGAAGCTTTATTATTATTATTATTATTGTCATCATCATTAAGAGTGGTAAGTAATACGAGATAAACCAGGCAATGTTCTAAAATGGGAATTTGTAAACGAGACTCCTCTCTCACCATTAACTGTGTAGCCACTGAAGTAGATGAATGTGCTATCGATTTACAGCCAGGGCAATGTCATGGAGTAAGGATACCTGCAAATTCTTTGCAACTCCTCCTGCTGAGAGGTAATTATTTTCTCCCTGAATCTGGGCTACCTTTAGTGACTTTCTTGACAATAAGATATGACAGAAATGATGTTATGAGATTTCTGAGGCTAAGTCAGAAGAAGCCTTTCAGCTTCTGCCTGGGTAGTTAGACCATATACTCTCGGGAAAACCAATAGCCATATAAGAACCCCATCTACCCCAAGACCATTATGCTATGAGAACCCTGAGCCACTCATGGAGGTCCTAGAGGATGAGACGCAGTGTGAAAAGAGAGAGGCCAGGGAGCCCCAAGGGGCCAGTTATACAGATGCCAAAGCCATCTTGGAAGTGGGTCTTCCAGCCTCAGCCACCTCAGCTGACGCCACTTGGATCAGAGATGAACTACCCAGCAGAGCGCTTCCTGAATTCCAGACTCACAAAATCAGGAGCCAGATAAAAGTGTTGTTTTCAGCCATTAAGTGTTGGGGTAGTTTGCAGCGCAGCCATGGAACAGGAAATGTATCCAGTGGCTTTAATACATACCTGGAGAGGCATTGGTCTAGCAAAAAGAGGCAACTCACCAGCATCAGCCATCAAGAACAGTGTGGTGTGAGAGTTAAAACTAGGGACTCTGAACTCAATTGACTTTGCTCAAATCCAAGCTCTGTCATTAGATAATTGAGCAAGATTTCTAACCTTAAATTCCATAATCCAGTTGTAAGGATCAAATGAATATATATTTGCAAGTCACTTAGAACAGTGACTGGCACATAGTAAATATCTACAATTATTATTATCAATGATAACTGATAGCAGATTCTGAATCAGAATCCATGTTCCTTGATTCCAATGCGATGGATTCTCAGGAAGCCAACGCACAGTGGGGTGTGTATATGTGTGAAGTTAGAGACTTTGTTACTTCCTAGTTTGCATTTCCTCAGGCAGGTTGCAAGTTGCTTATTACTGAGACTTAGTTTCCTCATCTGTAAAATGGGACTAATAATAGTAGGATTGTCATTGGACAGGTGAACTATGAAAATTGTGAAAAGGATTTAACATAGTACGTGTAAAATGGTAAACATTCCACAATGGATAACCATTACTCCTGTACTACCAGTACTGCTACTAAGACTTCTATTTCCACAATGCTATTATTTTCCTACACACAGATGAGTGTGATATGTAACTGTGAGAAAAGCCAGGAAAACACATAATTGAAAACTTGGAAGTTTTACCTTATAGTGCAGAGAATTGACAAGGTCCATTTGGTATGAAAATCCTGCTTCTAGAGAGGCACCGTTAATGTAAATTCTCCAAAAAATGAGCTTTAATCATCTAGTTGGAAATCACCAGCAGTTTGATAAAAAATTTAATAGGAATCATGGATGGTGGGTTCACCTAATGATGACTCTGAAGCGACAGCATCTGTTGCAGGTTCACTGAGAATCATTTTCAATATGACACACTCTCTCTCACCAAATGAAAAATTAATTTAAAATCCCAATCTCAGATGCAACCAGAACAAACGTTCTTGGAGCCAAAAATAGGAAAAATACATCTGAAGATTGGTAAGGGGATGGTACTTTTGTGGTTTTATATCCACGTCTGTTCAAAATTTAGGCAGGAATATGTACATACGTGTGTGTGTGTGTGTGTGTGTGTGTGTGTGTGTGTATGTGTATGTATTACCAGAGCAAAGCAAAACAAAAATAAAAAAATAAGAAGGATGAAAGAAGCCCAAGGGTGTATGTGTACTGTCCAAATATACTCCAACATCCCATCTTGTTTACTGGCTTTTGACGCAAAACAGGTCATCTTTCCTCCTGCTTAGAACTTGCTTGCAGAGATTATTGGAGAGAGCTGCATGGATCAGACCCATGAGTGAACTCTCAAACAGTCCCTGCACTGTCATCATCCTGAATGGTGGAGGTTTATTGGGCAGGATGCAGATGCACAGTGTCCAGGACCAGCCATACCCTCTTCCTTACCTGCACTCTGAGTTTCCCAGGAAGACGGTATGATCAGGGTCCAGGGACTTAGCTCTTGATTCTTTCAAGGTCATCTGGCAGCAGACCCTGTGTTTCCTGATTGGCATCTCTGAATTGCCCAATTAACTCCTGAACAAACATTACCCAAGGAAGACATTTTGCCAAAATTTTTATCCCTATCAGGGAGAGAGAATCTGAAGGCAATCTTGTAATCTTATGGGATACACCTGGGTGGGGGTTGGGGTGCCTGGGGCACTTTATGAGCCTTTTGAACCAATGACTTCTCTGTCCAGTGGGTCCACTTTATTTATTCCTTTGTCCCCCCATCTGTCCATCTGTGCATTGGTTCATCCTTTCATCCACCCGTCCATCCTTCTGTCTATCTGGGCATCGATCCATTTTAAACTCTTTGTTTAGAAGCAGAACTAGCGGAACTGTTACCTGAATCCCGGTGCAGCAAGAGAATCACTTGAGCCCGGGAGGTGGAGGTTGCAGTGAGCTGAGATCACACCACTGCACTCCAGCCTGGGTGACAGGGTGAGACTCAGGAAAAAGAGGAAAAAAAAAAAAAAAAGGAGGAAGGAAAGAAAGAACAAAAGAGTTTAAAAACACCAAACTGGAAGCTCCATGAAGGGACGCAGAATTCAGGTTCAGTGTGATTCTATTTAATAGAGATCTGGGCATCTCTCTGACCCAGTGGCTAAGGGTTTAGGTCTAGAGCCAACTCTTCCAATCTCCAGCTGTGTGATCTGGACTAATTACTTAACCTCTCTCTGCTTCATTTTTCTCAATCACAAAGGTGGTAAAGTACCTACCTTGTTGAGTTTTTGCGAAGTAAATGGCATCGTATTTGCAAACCTTTAGCATAGAAATATCCAGCATGGAGGAAATTCTCATCAATTCCCAGTCAACAGTTCTGGCCAAATGTATCTCAATATTTGTTAAACCCATTTCCTCTTCTCCATGCCTCCCATCCTGCCCTAATTCAGGCCTCCATACTTTCCTGATTGGAGTGTTTTAATAGCGTTCTGCTGTTACAGCAACCAAACTGATGTCTCTAAAATACTTCTTTTTTTTTGAGATAGAGTCTTGCTCTGTCACCCAGGCTAGAGTGCAGTGGTGCGATCTTGGCTCACTGCAACCTCTACCTCTGGGGTTCAAGCAATTCTCTTGCCTCAGCCTCCTAAGTAGCTGGGATTACAGGTGCCCACCACCATGCCCAGCCAATTTTCGTATTTTTAGTAGAGACAGTGTTTCACCATGTTGGCCAGGCTGGTCTCAAACTCCTGACCTTAGGTGGTCCACCCATCTCGGCCTCTCAAAGTGCTGGGATTACAGGCATGAGCCACTGTGCCCAGCCTAAAATACTTACTTGAACACATTGTCTTCCACTTCCTGTTTAAAACCTTTCAATAAGTACCTGTTGCCTATTGGAAAATTTTCTATCTTCTCAACAACCAGTAGTAATAGGTCACCTATGATCACCAGGGTGCTTCTGCCCCAGTCTTCAACTTCAGTACCCACACTCCATGCTCTCCCTCCCTCTCTTCCTTCCTTTTTTATTCCCTTTTCCGTTGTTTTCTCCCTCTTTTCCTCCCACCCTTCCTTCCTTCTGTTCTTTCTCTAGCTCAACTGAAGTTGACTGAGCTTTTTGACATGCACAGAGCTCTGTCTGGCACAGGGGTGATAGTGAGGGAAACCAGACAGTGCCCTTGCTCTCAGGGAGCTCCCATGATAGACAAGAAGCCAGACATTCATCAAAGAATCATGAAATTAGTGTCCAGTCTCAGCTGTGACAGTGTCACCCAGAGGGCCTGACACGGTGGGACCTTCAGCCTGGCCAGTGAGGTCCATGGCATATTGGAGGAGGAGGCCCTGCCTTGCCTGAGGAGTTAGCTAGGCAGACAGAAAGGGAGAGGGGCCGACTGTATGCATGTGGGCCATGCATATGCATATGTGTTTGGGTGTGTGGGGGCATGCATTACACATGTCTTTGTAAGTGCATGCATGTGTGTGCATGTGTGGGGGGCATGCATGTATATGTGTGCGTGTGTGTGCACGTGTGTGGACATGCATGTGTGGATGTGGATATGTGTGTGGGCATGTGTCGGCATGCATGTGTACATGTATATGTGTGGATGTGTGTGGGCATGTGTGTGCACGTGTGTGCACATGTGTGGGCATGTGTGTGCACGTCTGTGGATTGTGTTTATAGGTATGTGTGTGCACATGTATGTGTGGATGTGTGTGTGGGCATACTATACTATGTGTACATGTGTTTGCATACTATAATTTGAAGCACTGGACACTTGTCTAAAGGCCAGACCAACAGCCGAGTTAGGCACTTGTAGTAGTCTGTTTTCAAATTGCTGTAAAGAAATGTTGGAGACTGGGTAATTTATAAGGAAAAGAGATTTAATTGACTCACAGTTCTGCATGACTGGGGTAACCTCAGGAAACTTACAACCATGGCAGAGGGGAAGCAGGAATGTCTCGCATGACAGCGGGTGGGAGAGAACCCGTGAGAGTGCAGGGAATATTACCATTTACAAACACACCAGATCTCCTGAGAATTCACTCACTCTCATAGGAACAGCATGGAAGAAACTGCCCACATCATCCAATCACTTCCTTCCCTCGACATATGGGGATTACAATTCGAGATGAGATTTGGGTGGGGACGTAGAGCCAAAACATATCAGCCCCCCAAACTCTCAGCCTCCTCCTTCTCCCTCCACTTCCCCCACTGAGCTCTCAGCCAGCCTTGTGGACAGGCCTGCCCATGTGCCAGTGCTGAGGACCCGGCCCATCCTCTGAGAGCTTCCCTCTAACCTCATGAGCCAGGCCCACTGCCACATCCTCAGAACAAAGCAGGTGGCTGAGAGCATTATCTGGAAAATCCATAACATGTATTATGACAAGCATCATTTGGTTGAAATGATCTCAAATGTTTTTGTTGATGTTGTTTAAGGGAAATCGAGCCAGATACCAGTTAAAAGTATAGATTTAATTCAGTACCATTGCAATAGAGGAGGGAGGCTTCAGCAAAACTGACCTCAACTCTGAGCACAACAAAGACACCTGGGATTTATAGCCAAGGATTGGAGGGAGGGAGTCAGTGGATGGAAAATTTCTAAGGGGAGACATCAAGGGTCATAGAATTCTTGCTGAACGGACCTCAAAAGGTTCTTACTAAAGGCAGGCCAAGGACTTAGACATCAAGGGTGGAGATAAGGAATTGTATTAGATATCAAGGGTGGGGAGATTCTCTTCAAGCTGATCAAGCAGGACTCTTGCTAAAACTGAACTGGGCAGGCCAAGGACAGGGCTCTAGTTGAGAAGAGTGCTCAGAGGAGCCTGTCCACAGCTTGGTGAGGAGGGAGTCTGGGTTTTTTCCATTTTTTAAATTCCTGTTCATGTACCACGTCTGCTCTCTTAAGGGTAAAGCAAAAGATAAAAGTTCTGGGAAGTAATATGTTTGCATCATGCACTACAAGATATTGAATTATCTGTTTCTCTTCAATGGAAAGGTAAGAAGTCTGATTAAGAATGGCTGGTATTAAGCCAGGTGTGCTGGCTCATGCCTGTAATCCCAGCACTTTGGGAGGCCAAGGTGGGATGATTTTTTCAGTCCAGGAGTTTGAGAACAGCCTGGGCAACATGGTGAACCCCCGTCTGCACAAAAAATACAAAAATTAGCTGGGTGTGGTGGCATTCACATGTAGTCCCAGCTACTTGGGAAGCCAAGGTGGGAGGATGGCTTGAATCCAGGAGGCGGAGGTTGCAACGAGCCAAGATTGCGCCACTTCACTCCAGCCTGGGCAACAGAGCCAGACCCTGTCTCAAAAAACAAAGAACAAGAACAACAACAACAACAACAAACAAGCAAAAAAAGCTGGTGCTTACCATGCCTGTGCTATGTTCTGGAGCTCTTCCAAGCCTTATCTTTTTGATCCTCACTGTGGACAGGTGCTAGTATAGCATAGAGGCTAAACTTTGGGCATGGCCGTGGTCCCTTTACGAGCTGCTTCACCCTGTGGTTTGGATTTTATGTACCTGTCCTCTTCCCTGCTGGAGAGTATGCACCTTGATTCAGGACCCAAATCTCAGGCCCTTCGTGACACCATCACTGACACCTGGCTCATACCTTGTACCTGCTCTCCCAGGGGTCAGCCAGAGAGCTGAGTCCCCCCAACCCAGCCAGGGCCTAACTCTAAACACCAGATGGGTCTGTGATAATTATCTGTGTGTTTACACAGTCTGCGTTTTGCAAAGGCATTAGCCTTTTTGAGCCCTCTCTATCAGCTGATCTCGTCAATATTTCAGAACTGTCAAAAAATAAAAATCAAAAGAGATGCTGGGCACCATGATAGTCTACAAAAAAGTATTTGTTCATCCTGCACCCCACGTGGCTCAGTGGTGGCCGCTGCTATACCAAGTCATGCAGGATGCCCTACGGGGGGAGTTTACAATTAAGATCATATCCTGTGATGCTGAAAAGTTATTTGATTAAAAGAAGGACAGGGTGCTGGGGTGGGGGCGGGGGAAAACAAGAGAAATGGACAGGAAGATGATGTATTTGCACTGTGTGCTATGTGGGGTCAAATGCTCTGGGCCCTACTCCAACTGCCCGAGAGGTTGGGATACACGGGGGGCAGAGGCCCATTTGGTGAGCTCCAATCATCCTGGAGAGCAGCAAAAGGAGACTGAGAAGGTAAGGTAACAAAGGAGACAGGGAGACCTTTTCCTCTCTGAAGAAGTGACATTCGAGCAAGGAGCTGAATGAGGCAAGGAGGGATTCCTGTGCATATTCTAACAGACAGTCCAGGCTTTCAGGCAGAGGAACAGCCAGTGAAGTGCTCCTGTGCCCATCTGTAGGTGATGAGGCCCTCATTTTCCCATGGAATGCCCATGGGGTTGATGTGGCAGACAGAGTCTAGGATGACCCCCAGGAGGTCTCTAGCCCCTGGTGTCTATGCCCTTGTGTATTCCCTGCCCCTTGAGTGTGGGCAGGACCGGTGCCTCACTTCTAACCAGTAGAGCACAGGAAAGGTGGTGGGATGCCACTCCATGATTCTGTGATGTTACATGGCAATGGTGACGGGATCTAACTCCTGTGACCACATTACATCACCCAAGGCTCTGTCTTCCTAGAGTCACTGTTGTTCTCCCACTGGCCTTGAAGAAGCAAGTGGCCATGTTGTGAGAGCGCCAGTAGACAGGCCCACATGGCATGAAAGTTTCCAGAAAGCCTTGATTGCCCAAGCAAGAAATCTTTCCCCTGAGTCAGGAGATGGTGGGGATCATGAAAGTTTCTGAGACAGCATCAGAGACATGAACAGGTCTGACTCTGAAACCTGTGTTTGTCCTGAGACACCAGACTGGAAATGGTCTTGTTTAGACTAAGCAGGAGACCCAAACTGACTATGGCCTTGTTCCTATACACTGTCAAATCTTTCAAATGTAGACAACAAGCAAACAAACAGAAAACATTAAGGTTTCTGAGCTGTGTTTAGTGGAGAGTGGAGGTTTCTCAAGCATCCATACAGGAAAGCCCTTTTCCCTCCATTGGATCATCAGACAGGGGTTCAGCTAACAGTTCCCTGTAAACCTAAACCGTGCAGTGCTGTAGCTCCACAGAAGGTAGATTTTCTGTTCCTCTGCCAAGAACAGATGAGTCAGAGTGTGGGGAGCCTCCCTCTGTCCCCTGGAATCTCTACTCTTTTAGTTCACAGAGTAAAGGGAAATGAATGTTATTGTTTACAACAGAAAAATCAGTCTCCAGGATGTGTTCTGGACTTAATTTTGCAAAAGAGAACGTTAGGATGAAAAGGAGCCAGCATGCAATGTAAGGTGAACAGGACTTTCCAACCAGGATCAGCACGTGCAAAGGCTCTAAGGCGAGAAAGGTTTTGGCATATTCAGAGAACTGGGAGAAGCCTAAAGTTGGCAGCAGCATAAGATGAGGCTGGAATTATTGCTATGATGCTACCTCAGAGGACGGCTTTGGGATAAAGGAAGGACAGAATTTGCAATCTCTTTAACCTTCTGGGAATTTAGAACAAGGAGGTTGAGGGGCTGTGGGTAAATTAGAATTATCTTCTTCTAGCCTGGTGTTATTAGTCAGGGTTCTCCAGAGGGACAGACCAGTAGGATATATGCATATACGAAAGGGAGTTTATAAGGGAGAATTACGATTACAAGGTGAAGTCCCACAGTAGATCACCTGCAAGCTGGGAAAGAGAAGCTGGTAAAGAGAAGCTGGTAGTGGCTCAGTCTGAGTCCAAAAGCCTGAAAACCAGGGAAGCTGACAGTGTAGCCTTTAGTCAGTGACTGAAGACCTCAGAACCCCTGGCAAACAACTGGTGCGAGTACCAGAGTCCAAAGGCCAAAGAACTTGGAGTCTGATGCCTAAGAACAAGAGGAGAAGGAGGAAATATCCAGCATATGAAAAAGAAGGGAGCCAGAAGACCCAGCAAAAAAGTTTATCTCACCTTCTTGCCTACTTTGTTCTAGCCACGCTGACAGCTGATGGGATCGTGCCCATCTACATTAATGGTGGATTTTCTTCTCCCAGTCTACTGACTCAAACGTCAATCTTCTCTGGCAACACCCTCACAGACACACCCAGTGACTATACTTTACCAAGTATCTAGGCATCCAGCAATCCATTCAAGTTGACACCTAATATTAACCATCACATCTAGATATTCTAAGCTAATATGGTCCTTCTAGCATGTGCTATCCACAATGCAGGAAACTCAGAAAAGGTTCGCTACAGGAGCTTGTGAAGCAGTATTTTAGGATTCCTTCAGTTCCAGAGTGCCTTAAGTGTTGTCTGTTTTTGGGGAAGCATCTTGTAACACTTTCTAAATCCCTTCGTTGGGTCACAGTGGCCTCGACTATTTCCCCTACTTTCCTTTGATTTATTGCAAAAGCCAGAACCTGTTCTGGAAGCCTATCCTCAAGTCAATACATTTGATTCTTTCAGACACATTTGGTAGGCAAGTCTCGTTTAAGCTTCCTGCCTTCTCACCACTGTCTATTAAAAACGGTTTGGACTTCCGTGATTGTGTGGTTCTTTTAAGAATGAGGGTTTCGTATTCCCTACTTGCAATAAGAGCTGTAAGGCCAGATGTTCCAACTGGTCCTAGAATATTTTCCCAGAATGATACAGATGTCATTTAAAATCATGTTATCAGAATGCACTTATTCAGATCAAGGTTTAATTCAAGGGAACAGTTTCCCTCTGAATTTCCCTGAGGGCAGGGACAATGTCCCCTGACTTCTTTTCTTCTGCCTCACTGCCCTAGAGCAGCCGGAAGCATCTGTGACAATGGTCCTGAGAGAACTTTCTATGAATGACTCGGGATAACTTCTGAGTGAGATTAGATCATGTCCTAAGACTAAGCAACTCTGTAAGTTTGCATCCAAGCAGGACCCTTTTGGAAGTAGAACAAGGTGTTGTGAATAATTATTCTGGAATAACAGGCATAATCCGGGACTGTCTTGGGCAAATTGGGATGTTTGGTCACCCTCCATGTAAGTTACCCAAATCCTTGCCCGATGTTCCTAAATGTGAGCTCCTGCTGCCTGCAGTGGTGGATAGCACCCTAGATTTGGAGACTGGAGACTTGGGGTCAAGACCTTACTCCTCCCACACCAGCGGCATGGCCTTTGACAAGTCAATGAGTTTCTCAAACTCTGTATCAACTTTTCTTCTAGAGAAAAATCTAGAAGCATAATGGGTCCAAGAAGGGGAGGACCAGGGTGGGAGAGGAGATTAACTCTGCAAGTGTCCAGCAAACGGGGGAATATTAACAAGGGATAAGACGATGGGCAGTTATAAACCAATGGTCACGACCTGTGATACCAGTGGGTATAGCTGAGTGCTGTGGAAGGCAGAGGAGAGACCCCTGTGTCACCCGGGGAGGGGAACAGAGAGGAGTAATGGAGAGGGAGGTGTTGAGGAAGACTTTCTGGAGTTAGTGATCTATAAGCTAAGAACTGAAGAATGAATAGGAGATTCCTAGGGAAAGGGTCAGAGAAGAGAAAAGAGGAAGTGCAGGAAGTGCAAGACACAAGAAGGGGCAGAGAGGGCACAGGCCAGGCAGGCAGAAGAGAGCTTGGTATGTCTGATGAGCTGCAAGTAGCTGCAGCATTGAATGTGACCCTGTGGAAAGTTCTAGTACAATATGTGGGAAAATGCTCAAAAAGAGGCAAGCAGACCCACATTCCAAAGGGCTTTGAATACCTCATAAAGTAGGTTTGGATTTCACCCTGAGGGCAACAGGGAACTTTGACATGTGTTCATGTCCATCTTCCCCAACAGCAGAAGAAAACTCCACAGTGGCAGGAACTTGCCCATCTTTTTCATCACAGTACTCTTGTTAGCCCTGTGCCTGGTATACAGCAGGTGCTTACTAAATGTCTAAAGAATGAGTAGATTGAAGAGTATTTAAGAGGAAGCTTGCCTTTTAGATATATCACATCCGTGCAGAGCGGAGAATGGGTGTGAGAGTTGGGGACACAAAAAGAATTCAGAAGACTGTCACCAAGAGCTGGCCTAGTGCAGGGTGGAGCAAAGAGTCACCTCTTACCTTATGGACTTGCTAATTTAGGGGAGAAAAATGTGCCGTGTTGAAGTCTGGAATTCACATAATAAAGATTTGGGTGGTAATGGAGTTACTCTGCAAAAGTACCTTATTCTTGGAAAGCACAGCAAAAAGGAAACATGGAGAAATTCGGTTAGTTCTGTGGGTTGTTTTGTGTTTTTTGAAATCCCAACACAATGACTACTGAAGTAGACGGCGTGGTGCACCCTGGAAAGCTTTGCTGTAGAAAGAGGAAGAATCAGAACAAGGAAAAATTCTATACCAGGACTCTTAGCCACAAAAGAATGAGAAGATGTGCGGCTAACTACTTCAGGAATCATTCCTGAAGCATGAAAACTGGAGCGATTCAGGTTGAAACAGCATGTTTTCGAGTATGACAAAAAGGAGGGACAGAGTCAAGAGGGAAGTGGTAACCATTGTTCCTGGAGTTCCCAGACGGCATGTCCTTCGGTTATTTTATACTTTGCCTAAAGGCTTAGTAAGGAGAATCAGACATCCTACTTGAGGCACTACAGCATGCAAAAGAGTTTTCAGTTTCCCACTGAGACCTTAAACTAAAGACTTTCTAAATGGCTTTGTTAAGGTCTTGTCTGATGGATGATGGTAAAACTTTGTTTATTCAGGCAAATTGGAGGCAAGTTAAGTCTGAATTATTGCCAAAGGCTGCATTGGGTAATTGTTTAAAATAAATTGTAAACACAGCCATTTGTTCAGTAATCTATCAGCTATTTATTGAGCACATACTAAATGATAGCCTGATGCTGGGAGCTGGGAATCAGGAAACAAAGTAGATACAACCTCTCTGCTGAGGAAGTTTGAGTCTAGTGTGAAGGAGAATCAATAATCAAATAACCCTCCAAATCAATCTTTAATTAAAAACTGATTCATGCTACAAAGGAACAGTTCAGGAAGATAGGACATTATCAAGCAGGGACATTTAATAGAATTTAGGGGTGGGGCAGTGTTCAGGGAAGGCAGCTTCAATATGATATTTGAGCTGCCACGTTTGTGAACCCAGTTAACAGGCAGTGGAGGGTGAGCAATTAGAAGTCTGGCCACATCTGTCTCCATGAATAGATGAGACGTGGCTGGAAGCACAGGAATTATAAAATGCTTAAAAACATGTTTTGTTAAGCAAATTCAGTATACACATATTTTACATTGTTATTATTTTGCTTGGCTCAAGTTTCATTATCAATTCCAAATTACTGACATCTGAATTAATGGTGCTATATTTATTAACTCAACCCTTTTATGTTGAACTCCTGATTACCTGCCATATATCAGCCATAGGACCAGCTGTGCGGACTTGCAGAGATGAATAAAACATTTTTGATGTCCTGTGCAAGACACTGTCCTAATCCAGCAGCTGTAATGTACATCAGTATTTCCCAAAACTTGAATTGGTTGAGTATCCACTGAACACTATTTTCCATAACTGGAAAGTAAGTAAAAATAATTATAATGAAAAAGAAATGCTGTGTAACTACCTTCCTAACTAGCTGTGTTGCCTGTAAGAGACTTTCAGCCTAAGGCATACTCTCTGTGTATTCAAAATGGAGACCAGATATCTGTGCAAGAGAGGCGTTAAAGGCCAGTGGGTGCTCAACTGAGTACCCAACGGATTCTTGTTATAATCAGGTTTGGAGGGTGATTCTTCTGATAGAATAGCTGGTATCTGTAAAGTTGCAACTCTACAGAGTTGAAATTCCCAATATCACACCATCTATGCAGAAGTATTTAAAAGTACATTATGGTAGGACTTATATAGAGGTTTCAGGTAGGCCAGTGATATGGTTTGGCTGTGTCCCCACTCAAATCTCACCTTGAATTATAATAATCCCCATGTGTCAAGGGCGGGGCTGGGTGGAGAGAATTGAATCATGGGAGAAGTTTTCCCCATACTGTTCTTGTGGTAGTGAATAAGTCTCACGAGACCTGATGATTTTATAAATGGGAGTTCTGCCACACAGGCTCTCTTGCCTGCCGTCATGTAAGACGTCACTTTGCTCTTCCTTCGTCTTCTGCCATGATTGTGAGGCCTCCCCAGCCACGTGGAACTGTGAATTGACTAAACCTCTCTTCTTTATGAATTACCCAGTCTCAGGTATGTCTTTATTCGCAGCATGAGAACAGACTAATACAACCAGGGGTTGTAAAGGTGGAGTTTATGGAAGAGGGAAGTGATAGGCAAGGATGGACAATCAGGTTACGGCGTATTCAGATTTGGGCTGTATTGAAAGAGAATGGGCCATGGTGGTAGCTGGGGTAGAGGGATTGGGGAGGATGGTGAGGGAAGTTCATTGGTGGTTTTTAGCAGGCGAGTGACATTGTCAAAAGGAAAACAAATATTCTTTCACATGTGATTCTATGCTTCTGTGTTAGAGTAAATAAAGTCTAGCTCCCGTTCCTCCACACCATGAAGGCTGCGTGAGTAATATGTCTGTTAGAGTTTTTTGGATGCCAGCAGGAGAAACCAACTCTGGCTAACTTAACAGAATTGAATTTTCTTTTTTTTAAAAACAGAATCTCGCTCTGTTGCCCAGGCTCGAGTGCAATGGCGTGATCTCGGCTCACTGCAGCCTCCACCTCCGGGGTTCAAGCAACTCTCAGCCTCAGCCTCCCGAGTAGCTGGGATTACAGGCACCTGTCACTCTGCCTGGCTAATTTTTTTGTATTTTTAGTAGAGACGGAGTTTCACCTTCTTAGCCAGGCTGGTCTTGAACTCCCGACCTCATGACCCCTTGGAAGAATATGCAGTAGCTCACAGAGCAGCAGAGTATGTTCAACTACATGCTGCCCGTGTGTTCACACTGCCAGAAGAGAGCTCTGAGGGGCTCACCTCCAGACGAGGGGAGGCTAGGGGCTCTAGATTGACAGTGACGTCAAGGCTTTTTGCCCCAGGGGAAGACAGTACAATTTGATTGGAAAACCGAAGTACTGTTACCAGAATAGGCACTGTCAACCGGTGTCTACCTTAATTAACCAGCAAACTTTGACCAGTCCAACAGCCAACCCAGGTCACTCTGCTGCAGCCTCTCAGACCTGGGTAAGATGGACCCCTGCTTGGAGCCCATGCTGTAGAGGGGCCCACTAAGCTGAACCACCAAAACACAGATTTGCCTTATTTGTTTGTTTGCTTTGTTATTGTAAGGAAGCATTTTGGATGTTTAGCACCCATTTGAGCTGATGGGCATTGTGGACAGTAGGCAGGAAAGCTGAATGGGACTTCCTGGGCCAGAGGGTGTGCGCCTGAGAGCACGAGCAGGGGGCGTGGGTGAGGAAACAGTCAGAGGCCCTGCCTGGCAAACATGGACAATGCTGGTGCTTTTGTGTAAGGTTGACTGTGCTTCCCCCTCCCTACTGCTTGGTGGTGTAGTCTGGGAAGTGGAAATCCTGAGTTAGTGGAGGGGAACCTGCATATCCTGGGGCTTGTCCAGGCCAGTCCCCACCCAAGGTCCAGTTGCCCCCAGGAGTCTTGTCCCGGCAAATCCTTACTACTACTCAGACCACCAGTGGCCAGTAAACAGAAAACATGGGTCCTTTAGCCTCCTGGTCAAGAGGCTGGGTTCTGGGGAACAGGCTTTGGGGCCCTGGATATATCTAGATGGTACTTTTAAATATTTAGATGTGGGTATGTGGGGCTCTGTTTGTGCTCTTGTTCTAGGTTGTGCAAATGTTATGGGGAGACCTCTGACAACACAACACCTTGGGTAGAATTTCATCCAAAGTTGCAAAGCTCTCAGCAGGGGAATCCGTTCCGGCTTGTCCTCAGCATTGATAACATGATAAAGCTCATTCAAGACACATGAATGGCAAAGGAACAGAGGAGTTTTGGAGGAAATGGGCTGGGGTGAATTTTGCTGGTATAGTTCCAAAACCTTAGAACAGAAGTCATAAAGCTTTCACGGTAACACACACGTGAAAACAAGACAAGAACAGGAATCACAAACACTGTGTCAGGGTAAAAGAGGCTAATGCAGTTTGAAACAGGCCCTGCCAAAAAGATTGCTCACCTTTGAAAGCTAAAAGCATAATTGGAAGGTTTTTTTTTTTTTTTTTTTTTTCCCTATATTTCTAAGCACACATAAGCTACCCACTCTTACTCTAAAATCTTGGGCCAAATCAGAAATGCATTAAAAAAAGCCCCCAAAGGAAAACTTCAAACAGCACATAAGAGTGAATGTCTGATCTTCCAATTACTTCAGCAGGTTCCAATCCCGGCATCTAATCCACACATTTCTGAACTTGTTCCAATCGATATGTAAGGGGCGGGCCTGGCATTTTCCTCTCCGTGTGCATCTTTTGTAAATAAGCTAGTGACTGATCTCAAAACAGAAAGGGAAAGGAGCTTTGGTTTCTTTCTTTTGAGAATTATATTGAATATATATATATTTTCAATAACTTTTAGGGTACAGGTGGTTTTGGCTACATGGATGAATTGTATGGTGATAAAGTCTGCAATTTTAGTGTATCTGTCACCCAAGTAGTATACATTGTATCCAATATGTAGTGTTTTGTTTTGTTTTTAATCCCTTATCTTCCTTCTGGCTTCTGAATCGCTACTGTCCATTATACCACTTTGTATGCCTTTGCTACCCAGCTGAGGTCCCACTTATAAGTGAGAACATACAGTTTTTGGTTTTCCATTCCTGAGTTACTTCACTTAGAATAACAACCTCCACCTACATCCAAGTTGCTGCAAAAGATATTATTTCATTCTCTTTATGGCTGAGTAGTATTCTGTGATGTATATTTTCTTTATCTCTTCATCAGTTGATGGGCCCTTAGGTCGGTTCCATATCTTTGCAATTGTGAATTGTGCTGTGACAGACATACCTGTGCAGGATCTTTGGGATATAATGACTTCTTTTCCTTTGGGTGAATGCTGAGCGATGGGATTGCTGGATCGAATGGTGGATCTACTTTTGGTTCTTTGAGAAATCTCCACACCATTGGGAAAGGAGAATTCAATCTCCTTGAATCTGAATTCCTGTTGAATCTCGTTCTCACTTCTTGGGGTAGAGGGTTGGTTAGTGTCTGTCACTCTGTGATGACGGGACATCACTTCCCTTTTCTAGGCAGAAGAACAGTCTGTTCATTTTATGCTTAGAACATGCTTTTAGTCCCTTCACCACCAGAGAAAACCCTCAGTTGTATAATGGATCAAAGCTGTGGTCCATTTGCCCTGAAGTTGCCGCCCTCTGTTGGTTTCCAGAGCTGGAAGATGATAGAACTGCCAGGCTCTCTGGGATGGTATCAGTAATCACTAGGTAGGAACTTTATGGCTCTTCCCTGTAACCTCCTTTCTGGTTGACAAGTTACAAGATAGAAGGTTGCATACCAAATTCTGCCATCCATACACAAATGCCTTAGCGCTCAGGCACAGAAACAGTGGAGAACCTGTATCCATTAACTCAGCAAAATCCCTGCCCTCTGTCCTTATGTGTTCCTGACAAGAACCTTGCCTCAGTTTCCCTCTTGGGCTGGAGAAGCCATAATTTGGCTCAGCTTAAATGTCACTTTCTCTGAAACATCTTCCTTGGCTACCCTATCTCAAGTAGCTCCCTTTCTCCCAAACTCAGTTGCTGTGTGACTGTCATACTGCCCAGTTCTGTTTCCTCTGTATCACAAATCTGTATCTCGTATTGCTTATTTACCCACTTTTTCCCCCAACTCCTCTCTTTTCCTCCTGCCACCGCCCCTACCCCCCGCAAATAATGTACGATCTATGAGCACAGGGACCTTGTCTGTCTTGCCCACGGCTCTCTCCCCATAGCCTAGCACAGTGCCTGGCCCGTGATAGCCTCTGAGTCTATGTTTGTTGAATACATGAAAGAACCTTTCATGTTCTTCCCCTTTGCTGGTTTTACTGCTTAGGTATGACGTAGAATGGGAAACTTTCGCCCTCCTTTGGAAAGAGAGATGAGCAATGTTTCAGCTGTACTGCTGGAGAGACTAAAGCTTTGAAGTTATTTCATGGTGTTGCCCACAACTGGAGAAATAGAACCATAGATTTCCAACCAGCCCCTACCCCAGATGGTGAAATCCACAAAGCTGGTATTATCTGTGTGTGTGACCCCTCCTAGACTGTGGGGAGGATGGGCATGGGCTTATTTATGTTTGTATTTCCAGTGCCTGGTGCCTCGCGCTACTCTGTAAACATTTGTTAAATGGTATTTGCTTCTTCCGCCTTTCTGTCTGTCCCCCCGCATACTCCCTGGGTTAGTCCCACTGTGTTTCCAGGACGCTTTTGATTGACAGAATCCAATTCCGGCTTGCAAAGGAATAAAGAAAAGGGAGAAGGGTGAATTAGTTAAAAACTTTGAAAGTTCTGGGGCAACCACAGCTGATCCAGGGCTCCCACGATGTCACTGGGACTTGGTTTGGCCTCATTTCAGTCTCTCTGCGCCAGTTCCTCATTCAGGCAGACTGACCCCATGTGGTGGCTCCCAGCATCGTCTTCACAGTCAACAACCCCAGCAGAAACAGAGGTTTTTATTCCTTAGTGTTCCAGGAGAATTGTCTGGGATTGGCCTAAATTGTGACACACTCATTCCTGAATCAGTTAGCCGTTTTCAGAGCCGGAATGCTCTGACTGGCCAAGCCTAGATGGCATGCCAACTCCTGGATCTAGGGGTGGGTGGAGCCCACCTTAACTGCCGGCAAGAGAGTGAGGGAGGGGTGTTGATGTTCCCCCCTAACAATTGAGGTGTAATTTCCAAACATATTGATGCAGAAACAAACAAAATTACTGCAAAGTAGACTTCTGGTCTACCAACCACCACATTAAACTTAGAGACAAGGGTGTCCCTATCTTGTCCAATCAGTTAATGTGTGTGATGATCTTTTGAAAGAAACAACCTCTTCATGTACAAGGAAGTTTAAATATTACTGATGCTGCTAGAGATAGTTTTTTATTTGTTTCTTACCCTGTGGGCTCCAAGCCCCAGTTAGAAAAATATCTGGTAAAGTGTCTTTGAATCACCTGGGGGCACTTTAAAAAATATAGGTCCTCAAGCTATGCCCCCAAAGAGTTTCTAAAAAGTCTTCAGTGGGGCCAGGGATATGCATTTAAAAAATCTCGGCAGGGGATTCTACTATGAAGCCAGGCCAGAAAACCATTGGCCTAATCCATTGGTGATGCTTACATTGAATTTTGGGGGCTTAGTGGGGTGCAAAGGCAGTATCACGGCTGCCTAGTGGGAGAGAAATTTGCGCCCTTCAAGGACTTTCATTCCCCTTCCAATCCTGTTACAAATGCAGCTGTCTTTTCCACACTACAGAGAACAAGACTTGCTCTGAACTTATTCTTCAAGTTTTTGTGTCTGACCAGAAATCAGGAAGTGAGAAAGTTGTTGAGTGCTGTTTTTTTTTTTTTTTTTTTTTTGGAGACGGAGTCTTGCCTGTCACACAGGCCTGGAGTGCAGTGGCGCCATCTCAGCTTACTGCAACCTCTGCCTCCCGAGTTCAAGCAATTCTTCTGCCTCAGCCTCCTGAGTAGCTGAGACTACAGGTGCCGTGCCACCATGTCTGGGTAATTTTTGTATACTTAGTAGAGATGGGGTATCACCATATTGGCCAGGCTGGTCTTGAACTCCTGACCTCATGATGTGCCCGCCTGGGCCTCCCAAAGTGCTGGGATTACAGGTGTGAGCTACCACGCCTGGCCAGTTGTTGAGTTCTCAAGCAAGGTCTTCATCTCATTGTTCACTAATGGTTTTCATTATTGACCCAGGAGCTGATTTGGGGAAAGAGAGCAGGATGGAACCTGGTAAGTGGGTCTGTAGCTGCATTACACCGTGCATTTTCATCAGTCAAGTGTGAGGAGGGGCTGCTTGTCCCTTGGGCATGCCATGTGGAGCAGTTACGCAATGTGGGTAGCAAGGTTCCACCTGAAAAGTGCTCATTCTGGAATGATACCTTCTACACAACCACAATTATCAAGTCGGGGAGAGTGAGAGGCCTTGCAAGCTGGATTTCACGCACCGTGCACTGGGACTCGGAAAACTTTCACTCAAGCTATAAAAGTAAGACCTGTTTACTTCCAAACCCCCGTGTAATTACAAATATCAACTCATCTTTTCTGTACAAATACACTCAAATGATAGTGATCTGTTATTTGGGGCCATGTCTGTGTTACCAGGAAGATTTAACTGGCTTTCTGAAATGCCGCAGACCTAATTGCAACCAAGGGAAATGTTGAAAGCCTCATATTTTCAGCTTAGCATACTCATCTTTTTTTAATCTCTTATTTTTATTTCTGAGCAATGTTTCTTGGATTTCATGAAGGACAGGGGCTGTTTTGGAGGAAGGGAGGGAAACCCTTTCAGGTTTTGCTGTCACTGGATGTTTATTCCTTATCAACCACAAGACAAGGCCATCCTAGGAGAAAGCTGGGAGCAACATGGTATTGCTGTTTCCTGTTGATCCTTGCAGGTGATTAAGAAGAGAGGGAGGAGGCCAGGCATGGTGGCTGATGCCTGTAATCTCAGCACTTTGGGAGGCTGAGGCTGGCGGATCACGAGGTCAGGAGATTGAGACCATCTTGACCAACATGGTGAAACCCTGTCTCCTCCTAAAATATAAAAAATTAGCCCAGTGTGGTGGCGTGTGCCTGTAGTCACAGGTACTTGGGAGGCTAAGGCAGGAGAATCGTTTGAACCTGAGAGGCGAAGGTTGTGGTGAGCCAAGATCGCACCACTGCACTCCAGCCTGGTGACAGTGCAAGACTCTGTCTCAAAAAGAAAAAAAAGTAAATAAATAAATAAATTAAAAATAAGAGGGAGGAGACAAGGTATGAAAATTAAAGGGAGGTGGAGGGATTAAGATTTTTGAAATTATTTGCTTATTTTGAAATGTGAGCAAAAACTGCACCTTCTTATTTATTGCAAAAACAGCCTTATATTTGTAAGGAATTTCACAAACCCACTGATACATACAGAAAAGAAAATCATTCCAGTACACCCTAATCAGAAAGATATCAGAAATTCAGTAGTGGTGAAATAACAGTCTTGACTTGCGAGAATAATTTGAAGGCAGACAAGCAGCACAGATTTAAATAGGAAAGACGTTTGGGTTTAACGATGAGGATTTACATGATGCTTCTTTCCTGTCCCACTGTAAACAAGTCATTTCTACAGTGCTGTGGCCACCATTATTGATGAGAGAAATAATGTCTGACATTAAACATCTTAAAGAATCGGGAACTCACCATATATGCCTGTTTGTTCAAAAGGTGACACGTTTGTACACGTGTGGCTTTCAAGGTTGTGAGCTACACATATTCTTTTAAAGCATTTGGCTAATAGTACCCAAGTGTTACTGAACTGTGTTTGATTCACCTAAATCATAAAAACAGCCACAGACCGTGCCTTATCTGAATGTTACAGATACTCACATTGAGGTATCGTCATTCCATTGCACAGCAGAGAGTAGAAGGACAGAGAGGTTAAGAAAGCTGCCCAGGGTGTCACATCAAGTAGGTGGTTGAGTTAGGATCCAAAACTGAGAATCCCTGACTGCAGCCCTTGGGTAATTCTGTTTCGCTGAGATGATTGTCACAGGCATAAACCCCACCCATGGGTGAAACCTAGGATTCTTTTTACTCCCAGAGCCGGATTGAAGCCCACATGTACGATCATATAGTAAAGGAAGGGGTCAAGCACAAGACAGCCGTGGGAAAGGGACTCAGGACACAGAGTTTAGCTGCAGATGTCACTCTTGCCTGCATTTAAATGAACCCAAACTGGGATTCAGGGTATGTTTGGGGAACTAGTAGTGCTCATCTATGTTTCTGACCCTGTGGACCCCCTGATATCTTTGCTTTAATCACCTTGGACTGGAGTCTGGTGGGGGACTGTTTGGCTGGATGAAGGAACAGAGAGTTCTTGGGACAGGCACAAGAGCATGCCCTCTTGAGCTTTGCCTGATTTCGTAGGTTCCAAGAGTACAAAGGGGTGCTACAGTCAGAAACAAACAGAGCTCTTTCCATGATAGATTTTGTGTGGTTCTGCAAACATGCTTTGGGGGCCCAGATGACCAGGTATTGTCCAGTGTGTATTTGTATAGAGAGGATACCCTCCCACTTCTGCACGGAACTCAGCATCCTGTCGGCATTGTGAGGGCTGGCAGCTCTGGGAAGATGGGGGCAGCATTCTCACTTGGATATGGTGTGTCCTCAGCAGGTTCAGGTGTGTTCCTAGCGGGCACCTCGTGCAGCAGACTCTCCCAAGGAGCTCTGGTGGAAGGGCATAAAGGACGTGGTGCTTAGCACATGTCAGGCAGCCTTTGTCAATTCCCAGAACTACTTGTGGTGAGGGAAGGGTGCTTGGTAAGAGCTGGTAGTTCTGCCTGAGTGGGTGGGAACAGCCCACTAAGGAAACCTGAGCTGCAAGAATTCTGCTCCTCCCGACTGCAAGGCATGGAGACCCTCAGGAGCTACCTGAGTTTCTATTTTATCTTATCAGTCATGTTTGTAGTATCAGGTGGCTCTCTGTTTACGGTATCAAGAATGCAGAATTTCACGTGGAACCATCTGGACTGAAATACTATCCCAGCAAGTTCTAACTTTGCTAACTTAAGTAATTTGATCTCTTCATGCCTCTATATCCTCACCTGTGAAATGGGGATGATGGTGACAGATGGTGATGATGGATGAGGATGATGATGCTGATGATAACGGTATTTACATTATAAAGTTGTCTTTTTGCACAGGGCCTAGTGTGGTGAGTGTTCAGTTGATGTGATCTTATTGTACATTAAATGCCATTTAGTGTTTTTAGTTTTGTGTTGTGGTTTTGCTTCTCCGATTTGCTAGGGCTTTTTCATCTAGGACTAGGAGGACTTGGTTCTGAATCAAGAGAGAGCAAGCCCCAGCTGTGGTGCACCTCCATCTGTTTCTTCCGGGGCCTGGGAAAGATGGTACTGACTCCATGTTGGCTGGGGATTTCACCACTTACCAACAGGGATGGCATGGGTAAGACCTCTCCACCATTCTGTGCCTCCACCTACCTATAAAGGGGGCTAATAATACTGATCTCCTAGGGTTGTAATGAATATCAACTGTGGGAAAAATGTGTGTGAAACATTCTGCAATAATAATTATGAAAGCCCTGGTATCCTTTCACTGGTGAGAGACGGCCCAGGAAAACAGAACGAGTGTGCACACCTAAGTCAGACTGACCCAGGTTTGAGTCCTAGCTTTAGTTCTAGCTGCGTGACCCAGGACAGGTTGCTTAATCACTCTGGACTTCTGCTTTCCTCTCCTGTAAACTGGAACAGTGACACCTCCCTCCTGCGATAGGTAAGGGCAAAACGAGATCGTGTGTGTTTTGTGTCTGGCACTAGGGACGCCCAGACGTACTTTCTCCTCACCTACTAATTCAGAGACCTGCTTGCCTTTCTGAATTTACTACCGTTGAGAAAAAAATGGTAGATTCTAGAGGCCGTTTACCTACTCTGCCGATCCCACTGATGGGAGTCTTTTAAAATCAGGGCTGGTTCTGAGTCTATAAAAGTTACTCTTCTTCAGGTCATGGTAGAAGGAGCTAAAACATAGTGAATGATGGCGGCGTAAGGCAGTGAAGAGGAATGCACATCCCACCCAAGGCACCTTGATCAGCTTTGCAGTTGAATGTAGCAAAAACTGCATTTGAGAAAGAAAGAGAAGAAAGAGGCTATCAATATTTATATTGCTTTCTGAAATCTGAGAAGCCAAGACAGTGAGTACGTAGAGATAGAAACAAGAAAGATTAACCTCGTGTATGTCAGGAGAGCTGAATAATTCAACAGTGGCCACAAACTCTAGTGTACCAGGAATACATGCATACAAGGAGCTACATGGAATTGGGACAGAAGACATTCAAATTCTTTCCTATTTTATTTCATTTTATTATTTTATCTATCTTTAAAACAATATTATACTTTAAGTTCTGGGGTACATGTGCGGAATGTGCAGGTTTGTTACATAGGTATAGACGTGCCATGGTGGTGGTTTGCTGCACCTATCAACCCGTCATCTACATTAGGTATTTCTCCTAATGCTATCTCTTCTCTAGCCACCCACCCCCTGACAGGCCCTGGTGTGTGATGTTCCCCTCCCTGTGTCCATGTGTTCTCATTGTTCAGCTCCCACTTATGAGTGAGAACATGCGGTGTTTGATTAGAAAAATCAGAAGCTCTTGTGTTAGTTTGCTGAGAATGATGGTTTCCAGCTTCATCCATGTCCCTGCAAAGAACAGGAACTCATCTGTTTTTATTGGCTGCATAGTATTCCATGGTGTATATGTGCAATGTTTTCTTCATCCAGTCTGTCACTGATGGACATGTGGGTTGGTTCCAAGTCTTTGTTACTGTGAACAGTGCCATAATAAACATACGTGTGCATGTGTCTTTACAGTGGAATGATTTAAAATCTTTTGGCTATATACCCAGTAATGGGATTGCTGGGTCAAATGGTATTTCTAGTTTTATCTTTTATCTGTCTGTCTTGGTGAACATTCTGGAAATAGAACAAAATATTTCTGCTGGTCCAGTCCAGGCCTCAGGCTGCTGCTCTGTCTCAAACTACACATCCCTGACATTTGCAAGGCCCTGGAAAATAGTACAAAGGAAGGTTCACACACTATATGTCTAAATATGTGAGAACTGTCAACTCAGCCAACAGACTGCTAAGTGAAATATGTTCCAATCCCCTGCCTCACAAATGCACCTGGAAAGCCAGGTTTGAATACAGGAGTCTGAACTCCCTGAACTCCACAATAAATCTGTGCTTATGGCTACTGGGGAAAGTCGTCTTTGGCTCCCAGCTCCCAGCCCCTTTCTTCAACCCTGACTCTGTGCCACCTCACAAGGAGCCCCTCCCCACCAACATACCTGTAGATATCCTAACCTCCATGCCCAAGATCTGTCTACATCCTCTGCAGACCAGAATCCCTTGACCATCCCGGGCTGAGGGGTGGACACACATCAGCAATGGGACCCTCTCCTGGGGATGGACCTGGGGAAAAGCCTGTCCCAGTCTTAGAAGAAGGTTTGGGGTCATTTGACAGAAATTCTGGGGTCCTGGATACTTAGAGGTCGGGACAGCTGTGGGAAGGTACAGGGATAGTTGACGGGGGGCACATCTGGGAGGGAACTAGAGCAGGGCCCTCTACAGAGGGCAACCTAGGACAGGGGACGTTCTAGCCCAGGTCTAAGGGCAGAACTGGTCTCAAGTGTATCTGAGGGCTTTTAAGCGTTAATGAGTTGTCAAAAAGAATCCTAATTGCATACGTTTTTATAAGCAATGGACTGAGATGCAGGGACTTGGGTTCCAAGCCTGCCTCTGCCCATAACCTACTCTGTTATTGTCTTAGGGACAAATTGCTTCTCTCTGGGCCTTGATTTTATCGTCAATGAAATAAAGGTGTTGGACCAGGTCATCTGTAATTTGCTTTTCCACCCTCTAAGTGAAATGTGTTTGCTTTCATTCGTGTCGACTCATGTTGAACTTTGATTTTGTGCAGAAGTTAGGAGAGGAAGTAATTTTAGATCTGCGATTTATTTCCCATTTGAGAACAGTTTCCCTGTGTTTTTGGTCACTGAAGGAAAAAAAAGATGGGGTGAGGGGGCTGCCAGGAATGAAATATTTGGCTCATATTGCTAATTATTTGTATTAAGTGGTTGTATAATGGGAAATTTGAATATAAATATTTGGTCTTTTTAGTGTAACATTTACCCATGAGAATTACAAAAATCCTCAGTGCAATCAGAGTTCATTTAAATGTTAATTTTAATTTTTATTTACCACTCGGTCTTGGTGCTGAAATATACATAAGTTAAAGCAACTGCAGCGGGGGTTCCTTCTGCCGCCTCTGGCAGAACTCACTCTTGCGCTAATGGTTGTTTCCCGTGATTTATTTCTCCTGTGGATCACCTTTGTCGCATGAGAGGAGAAAATGAATTTCTTTAGAAGGTGTATTAATCTACCTAAGCACACATCAAGGTGCAAAAAATAAAACAGCAGAAGCATACTCCTTGGGAACATAGGAGCAGTACAGATAAGGGGTTGGCATGGAACAGAAAGCGGGCAGAAGACATTTTGTTACTTTAAGCTGATGTGGGCAGACTTTTAAAAAAGTCACCCCCAATTTTTTTTTGTTTGTTTGTTTTGAGACGGAGTCTCACTCTGTCGCCCAGGCTGTAGTGCAGTGGCCGGATCTCAGCTCACTGCAAGCTCCGCCTCCTGGGTTTACACCATTCTCCTGCCTCAGCCTCTCGAGTAGCTGGGACTACAGGCGCCCGCCACCATGCCCGGCTAGTTTTTTATATTTTTTTAGTACAGACGGGGTTTCACTGTGTTAGCCAGGATGGTCTCGATCTCCTGACCTCGTGATCTACCCGTCTCGGCCTCCCAAAGTGCTGGGATTACAGGCTTGAGCCACCGTGCCCGGCCATAAGACCAAATTTTTATACTTGTGCATGCTCAGAACAAAAATGCAGTTCCTTGAAAAACGATTGTTTTGCTCCTTCCCGGGGAAAGCTGTCCTGTTCTGAAGCCAATTGCCGAAGACAGTCTGCACCAGGGAGAGCAGCAACACTTGGGCTGAATAGTTCTTTGCTGTGGGGCTGCCCTGTGCACTGTTGGATGTTTAGTAGCATCCTTGGCCTCTGCCCACCAGACATCAGTGGCACCCTGTTATGAGTTGAACTGTGTCCCTGCGCCCCCGAAACTCATATGGGAAAGTTCTAACCCCTAGGACCTCGGAATGTGACCTTATTTAGAAAGCGGTCTCTTGCAGATGTAAAGAGTTAAGATGAGGTCATTAGGGTGGGTTTTATATGAAAGGGAAACGTAGGCTGGATGCGGTGGCTCATGCCTGTGCAGGTGGATCCGCCGAGACGGGCGGATCACGAGGTCCAGGAGATTGAAACCATCCTGGCTAACACAGTGAAACCCCATCTATACTAAAAATACAAAAAATTAGCCGGGTGTGGTGGTGCACACCTGTAGTCCCAGCTACTTGAGAGGCTGAGGCAGGAGAATGGCGTGAACCTGGGAGGTGGAACTTGCAGTGAGTTGAGGTCGTGCCACTGCACTCCAGTCTGGCTGACAGAGTGAGACTCCATCTTAAAAAAAAAAAAAAAAAAAAAGGAGGGGGCGGGGGGGGGGGGAAATGTAGACAGGTCAGCGCACTGGAAGAATACCACGTGAAGAGAGATGAAAGTAGAGATCAGGGTGATGTATCTACAAGCCAAGGAGTGCTGAAGATTGCCAGCAAATGCCAGAAGATTGCCAGAAGCTGGGGGAGAGCAAGGAGCAGATTCTCCATCACAGTTCAGAAGGAACCACCCATGCCAACACCCTGATCTCAGACTTCCAGCTTCCAGAACTGTGAGACAATAAATTCCGGTTGTTTAAGCCACCTAGTGTGGTGCTTGGTTAGGAGAGCCCTAGCAAACTAGTTTACATCTCTAGTTGTGACTACCCAAAATGTCTCCAGATATGGCCAAATGTCCTCTGCAGGGCAAAATCACCCCTGCTTGAGAACCACTGTTGTGTATATTACCTACGGCTGCTTTCACCTGATCCCAGTGGAATTCAGTAATTGGGACAGAGTTTGGCCTGCAAAGCCTAAAATATTTATTATCTGACCCTTTCTATAAAAAGTTTGCAGACTCTTGCTCTCAACTCGCCCATGGTGCACTGTGAGCTGGCTGTGGGGCCCTGAGGCACCCTAGGTTCTGCAGAATCAACCCATGAATGACTGAGAATGGCACTAAAGATGCGAGGTGAGGATGCCATTGTGCAGAGGAGGACTGTCGCTTTCCCTGGGATGCACGGCTGACCAGTGGTGTAATTGATTCATACACATCTAGGACTCCTGACTTTAGGGTCCCTGTTCTCAGCCCTCATTTGACTTCCTGATTGCTCTTCATCTTTCTTACCTGGACTGGGTCTCTCTTGACCAGTTGGTTCCTTGGGCCACCTTGTGATTGCCAGGAAGGTTCTCAGTTTCCCAGATCTCATCCTCTGTGTTACATGGGGCTTTAGGCTGTCCCCATGTGGACTTTGTTCTTGGCAGTTCTTTGATCCCAGGTGTTCATTCTGCCATTGGCTTGCCACTGTCACTGTCCATAGAGTGCCAAGGTGCTGTTGGTGGGAATCTTCTCTTCTAAAAATGTCTTCTGCCAAAAATGCCTGTAAAGGGCTGTCCCCATGGTTAAGTTGTGAAAGGGTTTTTTCTAGATGCCTTTAACTTTGGGAAGGCAAAGAAGACACCCTTAAAACGGGTGCTGCTGCAAAAAACTTACACGTCACTCCAAAGATCTTTCTTCAGCAGCATTTCCTGGCCCTCTCTGATCACGGCAGCAGCAGTCATTTAAAACTGTCCATCATTCAATTGGGGTTGGATTGCTTTTTCAGACCTAGAAGACGGACCTTCTGTTGATTCCTTCAGGCTCTGTGGTGATAATGGAAACTTTGAAGAGGAAAGGCAAACCAAAAGATGGTGTAGATCATGGTTTTGGGTTAATCTGTGTTTCCCAAAAAGCTATGTTGAAATCCTAAGCCCTGGTACCTGTGAATGTGATCTTATTTAGGAACATAATCTTTGCAGATGAAATCTAAGTTAAAAAGAGGTCACGGGGCGGGGATATGGCTGGTGTTCTTATATGGAGAGAAGACATACCAAGACCAACACAGAGGGAGAAGGCCATGTGACAATGGAGGCGGGCATTGGAGTGATGCATCTCCAAGCCAGGGAATGCCAAGAGTTGCCGGCAGCCACCTGCCACGGGGAGAAAGACATGGAACTGCTATTCCCTGGGAGGCCCCGAGAAAGAAGCAACTCTGTTGACATTTTGATTTTGGACTTCTCTTCTCCAAGACTGAGAGAGAATAGATATATGTTGTTTTAAGCCAGTTGGTTGTGGTGATCTGTTATGGCGGCCCTAGAAAAGACACATGATCATTAAAGGGTTCATGTATTTTTGCATCTTCTGTATTTTTACTTCTCCACGTGGTTAAGCAATCAAATGGTTTTGGGATCAGGACACATTGCTGGCACTGATGAGCTGATGTACACTCTTGCCACTCCCCAACCTCTTTCTTCCTAGCAGTTATCGTTGTTCATAATTACACATGTGCCTGTGTAATTATTTGCATGTCTGCTTATCCCACTAGATCCCTACTCCATCCACGGCATTCAGCATGGTGATTGGCAGCAACAGGCATTTAATAAGTATTTTGTTGAGAGACCTTGAGAAAATAATCTATCATTTCTGAACTTCAGTTTCCCTATCTTAAAAATAGAAATATTAATGGTGCTGTAAGAGAGGGACCAAATCTGTCTTAGTCCATTTGGGCTGCTATAACTAAATAACATAAACTGGGGGAACTTATAAACAGCATAAACATATTTCTCACAACTCTGGAGGCTGGGAAGTCCAGAGTTGGAACACCAGCAGATTGAGTGTCTGGTGAGGGCCAGCTTCCTGGTTTATAGATGGCGCCTTCTCACCATGTCCTCACAGGAAGGAAGGGGCAAGAGTGCAGTGGTGCGATCTTAGCTCACTGCAACCTGTACCTCCTGGGTTCAAACAATTCTCCTGCTTCAACCTCCCTGGTAGCTGGGATTACAGGCACGTGCCACCACACCTGGCTAATTTTTGTATTTTTAGTAGAGATGGGATTTCTCCATGTTGGACAGGCTGATCTTGAACTCCTGACCTCAAGGTGATCTGCCTGCCTCGGCCTCCCAAAGTGCTGGGATTACAGGCGTGAGCCACCGCGCCTGACTTCTGGGGTCTCTCTTATAAGGGCACTGGGTTAATCTATTTTACATTGCTGTAAAGGAATACCTCAGACTGGGTAATTTATAAAGAAAAGAAGTTCATTTGGCTCACGATTCTGCGGGCTGTACAAGCATGGCACCAGCATCTGCTTGGTTTCTGGTGAGGGCCTCAGGAAGCGTCAACTCATGGCAAAAGGCAGAGAGGGAACAGGCATGTCACATGGCAAGAGAGAGCAGGGAGGTGCCAGGCTCTTTAACTGTTTTCACGTTTAGAAAACAAAGTGCAGCTTGCTGCTGGCACTCATTTAATTTTACGTAAACAAGCTCTTTGAGGCTGAAGCAAATCTGACTTTCAATGTGAAAATAAAAGATAAAAACCGTTCTTGCAGTTATTTCTTAACAGAACTCACGTCAGAATCATCTGAATCATCAGAATCATCTGTTTTGGAAAAAATCAGACTCATCAGATGAATCTTCGGCCAGCAACTGTTCCAGAGCGATGTTAACATCACGTGTAGGAATGCTATGTGTTCTAGGATTTGACATTTTCAATGGCCGAGATTTACTATATTTTGTAAATGGAAATACCAGTACTAAAACCAGAATGCTAGAAGCAGAATGATGTCTTTTGCTTCCAGA
This sequence comes from Piliocolobus tephrosceles, assembly GCF_002776525.5. Lineage (NCBI taxonomy): Eukaryota > Metazoa > Chordata > Mammalia > Primates > Cercopithecidae > Piliocolobus > Piliocolobus tephrosceles. The sequence continues at coordinate 208,189,702 of NC_045434.1, read as the reverse complement.
GTCGATATACTCACAGCAAAGCAAAAATAATAATAAAAGTGAGCTATTTCATGGGAAAGTTATCTCTGGGTAAATGCTGGGTCCAGCTGCAGGTGCTGCGGGTGAGTGTTGTTGGAGCAAATGGGGAAAGAGTTAAACAACCAGCTTTCCCTTGAAGGAATAGAGCATGTAGAGAGCTCATTCAATACTTGGGCTGGCACCAAGCCATTCATGAGGGATCCGCCCCCATGACCCAAAGCCCCATGACCTCCCATTAGGCCCCACCTCCAACACTTGGGATCACATTTCAACATGAGATTTGCAGGGGACAGATACCCAAAGTGTATTAGACATCAGTCCCATTGACGGGGGCTCCGTCTTCATGATCTCATCACTTCTCAAAGGCCCCACTTTCTAGTATCATCACATTGGTGATTAGGTTTCAACATATGAATTTTGGGGGAATGTAAACGTTCAGACCATAGCAAAATCCTTTTCCTTTTACCCTTCTAAGTTCTCAGCAGGGGTCCCTATAATGAAAGACTGATTGACAAGAGGAAAACAAACAAGTTTATTAATATGTATGTCTCATATGTACGTTGGAAATACCCAAGGAATGAGTAACTCAAAGAGGTGGCTTAGAGCTCCTGCTCACATAACTAATCTTTCACAAAGGACAATACATTAGCAGATAAATGACAGGGCGAAGGAAGGTGGTTTTAGGTTTCTAAGGCTGGGAAAGTGTGGGAAGGGAAATACATGGGGGAAACTAATGGAATAAGGTTTGTTTGTGGATTCCTCTGGTGCTGTAAGAATCTGGAGTCATCTCTAGTAAGGGAGAATTCGTATCCTGCCCTTAGGCAGAAAAGGGGGTGGGTAGAGAGAGATTTTGCTCCATTTATTGCTTCTTAGTTGCCTTCAGCTCAAATACAATTCTTATGTCCAAGTGGCATATTTGAGGGTGACATACCGGACTCCTTCAGTAGCCACTTCATGGTTCATTTTGAGGATTAAATGAGATAGTGTACGTGCAGCACGATGTATAGCATGTAGTCGATGCTGGTGTGAGCGTTTTCTGCGTGACTCTTTTCTGTAAAAGCTTCAGTAGCACCTAGAGCTTTGGGTACTGTGTATCTGCTCGGAATTTAGGCCCAGCACATAGCCAGCTTGTGTAACTTGTTTTGACAACCCCAGGTAATAATTTGTCATTAAGAGCTACAGTTGAAGTTTGACCCCCTCAGGGAAGTTTCCATGGTTTCTAAGACCTCATCACTAAACAGCCCTGAAGATACAGAAAAAAACCTTCTTTCAAATTGCTGTTAAGGCCATGCTTGACACCCTGGGAAAAGCTAATGGACAGAAACATATTGATGTGTTAACAGTTTGAGACCTTTCCCCTAAGAAAACCTTTTAGCTCACAAGGGTTCATTCACCTTAATTAAAAATTATCCAATGGATACATCTCTTTCCATCACTCTGTGGACACACATGGTGTTGGTTTTTTCTTTTTTTCTAAGGAATTAAATAAAACCTCATCCTTCTTCAAATAAATCCTTTGCTTTATTAAGCAGAAAATCCTGCTGGCTATTAGTTGTCAATTAAATTTAGGTGTTAATTAAAATGGCCATGTCCAAGCACTCCTGGAGATTAATCCACCGCTTGGGACCCTATTGTTGAAGATGGCCCTGAACTGCAGTACGTTATCTGTGATATGACCACTCGGTACCACCGTGGGACGCAGGTGAGCTAACTTAAGGATGAGCTTGTTGCATACATTTTAAACAGCTCCTCTTCCCAATTGATGAGCCACATACCTAGAATGATTTAAATCACGAGTATGGCCAATGGGTCAAATCTCATTCTCTGCTTGTTTTTATGTGGCTCATGAGCTAAGAATGGTTTCACATTTTCAAATGGTTTGCAACAGCCAAAAGAATAATAATTATTTCATGGCACATGAAAATTATATGAAATAGAAATTTCAGTGCCCGTGAATAAAATTTTATTAGTACATACCACAACCGCATGTTTATTTATTGTCTGAAACAGTCTGTGGCCAACCCCTGATTTAAATGATCACTGTGACATCAGCGCTCAACTTAAAGACCCACAGACACTTGCCTGCACTCTGTCCCTTTTTTTTTTGTTTTTGGAGACATAGTCTCATTCTTTTGTCCAGTGTGGAGTGCAGTGGTCCAATCAAGGCTTACTGCAGCCTTAACCTTCCAGGCTTGATCAATCTTCTGGGCTTGATTGATCCTCCTGCCTCAGCCTCCTGAGAAGCTGGGATTACAGGTGTGTGCCATCACCCCCGGCTAATTTTTCTATTTTTTTTTTTTTTTTTTTTCGTAGAGACAGGGTCTCACTATGTTGCCCAGGCTGGCCTCAAACTCCTGGCTCAAGCTATCCTCCCGTCTCTGCCTCTCAAAGTGTGGGATTACAGGCGTGAGCCACTATGCCCAGCCCACTCTGTCCCTTCTAGCATCTCTCTGATGGGGCTGCCTGGCCACCAAACATTCCATGGTGTGTTCATCCCTGAGTGGTAAAGCAGCATCATTCAATAATGTGAATGTATTCATCCTCTTCTAGGTGATCAAGCTGTGGTTTTGTGAGGACTGCCTTTTATATACTGAGGCTGATTCTTGAGGTGTGCTGGGAATCAAATACTACCTTTCAGGGATATCTTAAATCCAATCTTTTACTGAATGTCCTCTTCTTAAAGGAGGAGAAAACCACCATTGCCTCCATACTTTGACAAGATAGTCCAGGCAAGGGGGAGCGAGATTGTAAGATGTGGAGAGTTGACAGCCTTCCTTGTTATTTTACAAGAAGGGCCAGGCCTACAGTAGATTTCTGAGCCTGCCTTCTTAAATGACTGCCCCGAGACCCAAGTCAACCCTTGATTGCATCCTGTGGGGAGAGTTAATAATGTGTTCTGGGCATGTGCTCAAGGAAGCCCTGCCCAGGAAGGATAACAAAATTAGACCGAGTGCTGCATCTGAATGCATCTGAATCTTCGGGCCAACTCTGAGCACTGTGAAGAAGCAGTTAATGTGTGTTTTTGCCAAACTTCTATATGACTGGACCTCACTTTTCCTGAGCATCCTGTTTCTTTTTCTTGTGCTTTCCTAGCTGATCTGAGGCTTCCCTGCCACCTCTTCAGGCATCGAAAGTCCAGGCTGTCAAACCTAATCGTCCTCACTCATCCATGGCTTCTTGTTGATCTTTAGCCATGTAGCATCTTTGCATCATGGTCTTGATTCTTCTGTAAATAGAGCACTTTCTCGTAGGTTATCAATTTGGCAAAGCTATGTGCCTGTAAATAACGTTGATGAGCATGATATTGATTTGATACATGTTAGTAGAAAATAAATGTGGAAATCAATATGTGTGTTCTGAAATCAGCTACCTACAGTCAAATTCTACCTCTGTTACTTGCCAGCTGTGTGTCTTTGGGTAAGTTTAGTAACCTCTCTGAAACCTTAGTTGTCTCATCTGAAAAGTGAGATGATGAGCAACACGAACGGTATTGAAGATAAGTGATTTGTGCAAGTGCCTAGCATGGTGCCTGGCTCAGAATAAGTGGTCTGTACATAAGAGCTGATGCTAATGCATCTTTATTGTGCATTTAGGTAGCAAAGAGTTTATCAATATGGCTTGGAGTGTGTAGCAGTAGAAAGAGTTAGATCTGGGAATGTTATGGAAGCCAGTGTGTGTAAACATGCACATATTGGTCATTAATTTCAAAGACTTTCTCCTGAGCCCAGTGTGATTGGAAATGGCAACTTTATATTAGACTCATATCTCATTACAGCATCACTGGAGGCTGATGTGGGCCCAGATGTTGTTTTCAGCGTTGTTCCTCTCATTACTTTATCCTCATGAAATCGATTAATCCTCCCACACTTTCTTCTATTTAACAAATATTTATGAATCACTTACTGTGTGTTAGTCATTGTCCTAGGACCTGTGAGCAAAACAAACATGGTGTGTTCTGTAGTACAGTTGGAAGCAGACAGACGTTAATCAAATAATCACACACACATTTACATTTTTAAAGACCCATCTGGCTGCAGTGAGGAGGCTGGATAGAAGGCAATAATGGAAACACAGAGACCCATGAGAAGGCTAACACTGCCCCTCTGGAGGGAGACGGTGATGGCTTGGACAGGGATAGTGTGGTCAGATGGAGAGAAGTGGGAATGTCTAGGGGTGATCAGAAGGTAAAATCAAGAAGACCAGATATTCTAAAAGATGGAATGTGGAAGTGGAGATGGTTAGGAGTGATCCCCTGGTTTCTGGATTGTGGCCTTGGAGGGAGGGAACTCTGACAGAAGTCCGGGTGGTAGGCAGAAGAGCATGAGTGCAGTTTGGACATCCAGGTGGGGTGTCAGTCAGATACCGGATATATGGGTCTTAGAGGAATTCTCCCTGCTATTTGGCACATGCAACCTGATCCTATACAGTGAAAAAATATATTGCCAAATCCCCTGCCTATGTATGTGCACACACAGGGTTAAATACATCCTTTACATACTGTACACATCATTAAAAATCAATCATTTCCTGCTCTGTTGCAGCCCATGTTAAGGGGATTGGTTATCATTAAGCAAGTTCAAGGGGATGCAGTTGCTCCAATATAGTAGTGTTGGAACCATTTACTTCCATTTCTAACTTTTAAAAAAAGTAAAACCTAATTGACTGTCTTATATCAATACAATAGTCATTAAAAATGTACATGTGTGTATATGTGTGTGTGTGTACTTTCATGTATGTATACACGCATGTATGAGTATATGTGTGTAAGTGTGTAAATTGGATCCCTACAAAATTAAAGGGATTTCTTGGATGCTCTCAGGTGGCTTTCATGTCTCTGAGGTGGTTCCTGGGTTCTTTCATTCAAAGATTCCCAATACTTTCAGTGTGCTATTCTTCCCCCAGTTACGCTGAATGCCCTGGAGTTTGCTGTCATCTTAGAATAAATCCATTTATCTCTGAGAACCACAGTGGTTTGTATAAGCTATTTTGAACTCACTGTAATTAGCTAACTTAGCTAATTGGATTGTGACTTTTTGGATGTAATTTCTTTGTCAGTTTTATTGGGGCATAATTTACATAAGATAAATTAATCAATTTCAGTGTACATTTCAATGAGTTTGGACAAATGTATGTAGTCTTGTAACCACTGTCACCAGTGTGAAATAGAACATCTCATTACCCCAGGAGCTTGCTTGTCCCCCTTTACAGTGGATCCCTTCTCACCACCCCCTGACGACTGGCAACCCTGCACCTGCTTTCTATCACTATAGTTTTGCTTGCTCTAGAGTTTTATAAAATTGAAATCACTCCGCATGGAAACTTTTGTATCTAGCTCCTTATACTTAGCATATTGCTTTTGACAGTCGTTCATGTTGTTGCCTGTATCTGGAGCTCATTCTTTTTCATGGCTATGTAATGTTTCACTTTATGGATATTCCACAATTCACAGGTGATGGACATTTGGGCTCTTCCTAGTTTTAGGCAATTAATGAAGTTACTATAAACGTTCATATACAAGTCTTTATAGGTGGATATGAGCCTTTATTTCTCTTTAATAAATACTTTGGAGTGAAATTATTGGCTTGCTTATATGGTAAATGTAACTTAATTTTTTTTTTTTTTTTTTTTGAGGCAGAGTCTCGCTCTGTCGCCCGGACTGGAGTGCAGTGGCCGGATCTCAGCTCACTGCAAGCTCCGCCTCCCGGGTTTAGGCCATTCTCCTGCGTCAGCCTCCCGAGTAGCTGGGATTACAGGCGCCCGCCACCTCGCCCAGCTAGTTTTTGTATTTTTAGTAGAGACGGGGTTTCACCGTGTTAGCCAGGATGGTCTTGATCTCCTGACCTCGTGATCCGCCCGTCTCGGCCTCCCAAAGTGCTGGGATTACAGGCTTGAGCCACCGTGCCCGGCGGTAAATGTAACTTTATAAGAAATCATCAAACTGTTTTCCAGAGTGACTAACATTTTGCATTCTCTCTCAGCAATATATGAGAATTTCAGTTTTTCCACATTCCCCCCAATACTTTTTAGATATGGCCATATCAAAAAATGTGAAGTGATATCTCATAGTGGTTTTAATTTGCTATTTTTCTAACGATTATTGTTGTTGAGCATCTTACTGGCCCTCATATCCTTATTTGCCATCCTCTTAGATATGCTTTGGTGAGATGCCTGTTCAAATCCCTTGCTCATATTTGTTGGATATTTTGATTTCATATAATTGAGTTTTAGGAGTTCTTCATATATGTTGGATGCAAATCTCTTATCAAATATATGTCTTGCAGATATTTTATTTTGGTTTGGTTTGGTTTATTTTATTATTAAGTTCCGGGGTACATGTGCAGGATGTGCAGGTTTGTTACATAGGTAAACGTGTGCCATGGTGGTTTGCGGCACCTATGAACCCATCACCCAGGTATTAAGCCCGGCATGCATTAGCTATTTTTCCTGATGCTCCTCCCCTCCCCCATGTCTCCCCCAACAGGCCCCAGTGTATGTTGTTCCCCTCCCTGTTTCCATGTGGTCTCATTATTCAGCTGCCACTTGTAAGTAAGACCATGTGGTAGGTATTTGGTTCTCCCAGTCTATGGCTTGCCTTTTCATTTTCTTATCAGTATCTCAAATATTAAAAGGTTTTAATTTTGATGAAGTTAAATTTATCAATTGTTTCTTCTATATTTCATATTTACTCTAAAGAACTTTAAGTTTTTAATTCTAAAGACATAAACAATCTTTGCCAATTTAAGAAGACTTTGCTGTACTCAAAGCATTGATCTTTTCTCCTTTTTTCTAGAAGTTTTATAATTCAGCTTTTACATTTAGGTCTATGATCCATTTTGAGTTAATTTTTGTACATAGTGTGAGGGAAGGGTCTAGATATGGATATCCACTGTTCTAGGATAATTTATTTTAAAGATTATCTTTTCTCCATTGAATTGTGTTGACATCTTTGTTGAAATTTAATTGACCATGTATGCATGGGTCAGTTTGTAGACACTGCCTTCTGTGTTGTTATGCAAATACTACACAGTCTTGATAACTTCAGCTTTATAATATCTTGAAATCAAATAATTGTAAAGCCTCCAACTTTGTTTTGCTTTTTAAAAGTTGTTTTTGCTATTCTAAGTCCTTTGTGTTTCTGTTATTCGATTGTGAATTTCTCAAAAACAGCTTGCTGGGAATTTGACTAGGAAGAGTGGATGTCACCATCATCATCATAGGGAGTCTTCTAGTCAGTGAGCATGTGATATATCTCTCCATTTATTTAGGATGTTTTATGTTTTCTCAGAAGTGTTCTTCATGTACAGGTCTTATACTTAAAGAATTATAATTTTGATGCTATCATAGATGGCATTTTTCATACTTAATTTCCAATTTTCTTTGGCAATATATAGAAATATAAATTATTGTTGTATAGTGACCTTTTCTGACCTTGCTTAACTCACTTATTTGTTATAACTGTTTTGTAGATTCTTTAGAATTTTCACAAAAATAATCATTTAGTCTACAATAAAAGCCAGTTTTAATTATTTCTTTTTACCTTCATTGCATATTCATTTCCTTTTCTTGCCTTATTTTACTGGCTAGATCTCTAGTGCAATAGCAAATACAATGAGGCAGTGAACATCTTCGCCTTATTCCAGTTCTTGTAGGGGAAGTATTCAGCCTTTTCCACTAGGTATAGGGTTAGCTGTAGGGCTTTAGATGTGTTTGATCAGATTGAGGAAGTTCGTTTCTATTCCTATTTTGCTGAGAGTTTTTATCAAGTAGCTGTTAAAATTATTTTTACATCTATTAAGACAGATGGTTTTTCTGTTTTAATCTGTTAATGTGGTGAATTACATGGATTAATTTTCAAATGTTAAGCCAGTATTACAATTTTGACATCAAACCAGTTGGTCATGGTATATTTTTAAAAATATATTGCTGAATTTCATTTGCTAACATTTTGTGAAATATTTTTGCATCTATATTCTTGAGAAGTATTAGCTTGTAGTTTTCTTCCCTTGTAATCTCTGTCTGGTTTTGGTATTAGGGTAGTTGGGAAGTGTTCCCTTTTGCTGTTTTTTGTTGTTGTTGTTGTTTTTTGGATATATGATGGTATTATTTCATCTTTAAATGTTGGGTAAAATTCACCAGTGATCAGCTAGGCCTGAAGATTTCTTTGTGGGCAGGTTTTTAGCTAGTAATTTAATTATTTCAATAGATACAGGGCTATTCAATTTATCTAGTTCTTCTTAGGTAAGCTTTTAGCTTTGCGTTTAATTTTTGCATCTTTTTCTAGTTTCTTAAAGCATAAGCTAAGGTCTTTGATCTTAGACCTTTCTTCTTTTCTAATATAAACATTTTATACTATAAATTTCCCTGTAAGCATTACTTCAGCTATACTTCACAAATTTGGGTACAATGTGATTTCATTTCTCACTTAATTAAAAATATTTTCTGATTTTATTATTTCTTCTTTGACCCATGGGTTATTTAGAAATATGTTATTTAATTTTCAAATATTTGAGGATTTTCCAGATATCTTTCTGTTATTTTGTCATAGATTTTTAGTTCAGTTCCATCGTGGTCAGATATTTATATGATTACAATTCTTTAAATTTGTTAAAAATTGTTTTATGATCCAGAATATGATCTATTTTGGTAAATATTCCATGTTCACTTTAAAGAATGCTTTTCTGCTCTTGTTGGATGGAGTGGTCTATAAATGTTGGTTAGACCAAGTTCATTGATAATGTTGCTCATGTCTTCTGTATCTTTACTGATGTTATCTGTATACTTGTTTTTATCAATTATTGAGAGAAGGATATTGAGGGCTCTGTAATTAGATATGTCTAGTTCTTCTTTTAGTTCTGTTGTTTATTGTTTCATATATTTTGATGTTCTTTTATTAAGTCCATGCACATTTAGCATTTTTTTTTTTTTTGCTCTCTTCATGAATGGACCCTTTTATCATTATGAAATGTCCCTCTTTATCCCAGGTAATATTCTCTGTTCTAAAATTTACTTTTTCTAAGATTCATACCATCATTCTAATTTTTTTTTGATTAGTGGTTGCATGCCTTGCCATTTGCTAAAAAAAATCCAGACTTTATTATTTAGGGCAGTTTTAGGTCTACAGGAAAACTGGGACTCACACATGCATAACCTCCCTTAGTATCAACATCTGCCACTAAAATGGATGCTGTGTCTTTTTATATTCTTTTAAAATTTTTCTATTTAATATTTAGAGTGTTTTTTAAAATAGTTAGAGTATAGATGGGTCTTGACGTTTTATCCAATCTGACAATCTGTGTCTTTTAGTTGAGGGTTTTCAGACCACTTCCATTTAGTGTAAGTACTGATGTGGTTGTATTTAAATATACTGTTTTCCTATTCATTTCTATACATATCTGATCTTCATTTATTTTATCTTGTTTTCTTAACTTCTTGTGGATTTTCAGTATTTTTTATGATTCTATTTTATCTTTACTTTAGCTTATTAGCCATTCATCATTGTCCATTTAAACAAATAGTTATTCTGGGGTTTACAATATACATCTTTAACTTATCACAGTGTCCCTCAAATAATATGATACTGTCAGAACCTTGCAGCACTATAGTTTCATTTCCTCCCTCCTATGCCTTACGCTACTGTAGTCATTCATTTTACACTATATGTGGTCTAAACTCCACAGTACGTTATAGTTATTTATGCTTTACATAGCCAATTATCTCTTAAAAATATTTACAAAAGTGAGAAAACTGCCTTTCATATTTACTATTTCTGGTGCTCTTTTATTCCTCTACATGATCGACCTAGTCTTATTTTCTTTCTGGCTGAAGAGCTTCAGCCCGTATATCAGCATAATGAGAAATAAATTCTGGTAATAAATTATCTCAGCATTTGCTTGGCTGAGAGAGAACCTTTCTCACCATTATTTTAAAAATATTTTTATCTCACTATAGAATTTCTTTTGTATTTTAAAGAAATCACTGCATTGTCTTCTAGCTTACATAGTTTGTGATGAGAAGATTGTTGATAATATTATCTTTGGTTCTCTGTAAATAATGCATCTTTTAATTTTTTTTCCTGTGGCTGCTTTTAAGATTTTGTCTTTATTTTCATTGGCCTTCTGTAATGTGATTATTTTGTGACTGGCAGGTTTTTCTTCATGTGTCTTTTGCTTGGGGTTTGTTGAGCTACTTGGATCACAGGTTTGTAATTTTCATTAAAATTAGAAAACTTTTAACCATTATTTATTTAAATATTCCTTGCCTCATCCCCCTCTGGCTTTTCTGGGACTCCAGTTTGCTTGTATATTGGGCCACTTGATATTGTCCCTCATCTTGCTGATACTCCATCCATTTTTTTCAGTCTCTTTTTTCCTGTATGCTTCATTTTGGAAAGTTTTTATTGCCATATCTTCAAGCTCACTAATTTTTCTCTCCCTCTCTCTTTTTATCTTCAGTGTGTAATCTGCTGTCAATTCCGTCTGGTATTTTTTCCTGCTTGGATATTATATTTTACATCTCTAGAAGTCTGATTCAATCTTTTTTATAGCTTCCATTTATCTCCAATGTTTACCTCTGCCTTTTTGACATAGTGAGTATATTTATAATGACTATTAAAATGTTCTCGTTTGTTAACTCTAATTTCTGAGTTTGTTTATACTGGAGCAACTAGGTCTGATATACCTCTATTGCTGTGACAATACCTGCCTCAGAATTTCTTTCAATACCATGTGTTTCTACACTGACTGGTGGGAAAATGAATTATTCCCAGTGCTGGGTAGGCACAATGAGTGGTTCTGTCTGCTGCTCTCTGGCCATTCTTTCTGGTCTCTGGGATTTCCTCCCATATGAGCACAGATCAATGCTCAGCCAAAGACTAGAGGAACAGCCAGGTGTGGTAGGTCAGGCCTGTAATCCCAGCACTTTGGGAGGCTGAGGTGGACAGATCAAGAGGTGAGAAGTTTGAGACCAGCCTGGGCAACATGGTGAAACCCTGTCTCTACTAAAATATATAAAAATTAGCCAGGCATGGTGGCACATGCCCGTAATCCCAGCTGCTCAGGAGGCTGAGGCGGGACAATTGCTTGAAGTGGGAAGGCAGAGGTTGCAGTGAGCTGAGATTGAGTCACTGCACTCCAGCCTGGGCAACAGAGCAAGACTCTGTCAAAAAAAAAAAGAAAAAAAAGACTAGAGGAACTCCCTTTGTAAATTTTTAGAACTCTCTACTTTTTTCCCTCCTCTTAGTATATTGCCATGCACACCTCAGCCACTCTGGCCTTCTCAAACTCCAATCTCTTTTCTCCACTCAGTGAGACCACCAGGCTCTGTATGGTTCCCTCTCACAGCATCCTGCTCTGAAAACTCTCCAGGCAGTGAGCTGAAGAAATAGCAGAGCTCCTTTTGTTGCTTCTCTTCTGCTCTTAAGGGTAGCTCTCCTCTGGTGCTTGTTGTCTGATGTCTGGAAACTGTTGCTATACGTGTGTGTGTGTGTGTGTGTGTGTGTGTGTGTGTGTGTGTGCGTGCGCGCGCGCATGCGCGCATTCAGTTTTTCTAGCCTTAGGTAGGAAGGTAAATTTTGTCTTGATTACTCCATCATGGTCAGAAGTAGAAGTCGTGTCTATTAATCTTATTTGCATATATCTATATAGCTACAGGTAAAAGACATCAATTTATCTTACTGTAACATTTAAAAAATGTCAAAACATTTTGTGAATGTCAACATTTTGATAATGTCAAATTCATAGCTATTTCTTTCTCTGTTTTGATGATTTATAACTTTTGGGGGCTTATGGACTTGTTAAATCTATGGACCCCCCTTTGGAAAAAATGCACATGGTCATGTGTAGCATACAAATTAAGAGGTATGAAATAATTCCAAAGTCTCTCCCAGAAACCTTAGAAGGCTACAATCCAGGTGAAAAATTCCTTCTCTAATTCATGCTAACCTTGCTTGGTACTTTGGTGATCAGAAAATTTAGACTTTTGCTTACCCTATGGGAGATTGTGAAAGAGCTCAGTAACTATGTGAAAATGCTTTAAAAGGGTTATGGACACACACTGTATTTTTTGTGATGATTTTTGTTTCTTTTATTATCTTCATTATCCTTTACAATAATGGCTTTTAAGTGGTGCTTTAAATGTAGTGGTTAATTCTTGTAATACTTTATTATTTTCATTTTTTTCTTTTTTTTTTTCTTGATATGGAGTCTCGCTCTGTCCCCCAGGCTGGAGTGCAGTGGTGCCACATCCACTCACTGCAAGCTCTGCCTCCTGGGTTCACGCCATTCTCCTGCCTCAGCCTCCTGAGTAGCTGGGACTACAGGCGCCCGCCGCCTCGCCCGGCTAATTTTTTGTATTTTTAGTAGAGACGTGGTTTCACCATGTTAACCAGGATGGTCTCGATCTCCTGACCTAGTGATCTGCCTGCCTCGGCCTCCCAAAGTGCTGGGATTACAGGCATGAGCCACTGTGCCCAGCCTATTATTTTCTTAACAACCAGAAATATATAATTGTTATAATATATAACAGTAAAAAATACATATATCTATATATACACACGTATTTTCACATGTGTACCAGTGCATGTATGTGTGTATATACACACATATATACATATATACACACACCCCTACACACACACACACACACACACAAGCACACACTGGTACACATATGGCTTATATTGAAAAAGGAATTTCAGACACTATAACCCGGTGTCTGACACTATAACCATCTGTTAGTGCTGAAAACATACCTTTATTTTGTCCTTTATTTTCTCCCCTTCTGTTTTTATCTCCTGGTTGAGTAGTTGTCCAACACTACAGTTTTTTGCATTGATTTACAAGTAAGTGTTGTGTAATGTACTTTGTGAAATTCATTTTTCTGTGCTATTAAAATCAATAAAGATACAATTTATGAAATAATTGTATTTAGGAGGTATCTGTCTGAACTAGTTACGTTCTGTGGTTCAGTATTGGCTATGCATGTTCTTAGATAGTGGAAGAACTTGCCTGGGTTTCAGCCTTCCCCTGTGGTGCCTTTTCTTTTATTCTTATACTCTGTTATCAAGCCATGACTCCTGGTTGCATCTGCCCCACCCTGTGCCAGATACATGTCCACCGTGCTCCCATGGTGTGTGCCATCTGCCTCTGACCCACCTCTGCACCGTCTCCCTCGCCACATGTCTCTGTGCCCCCACACCAGCCATTGCAGAAATTAGTACCTCATCCTCTTCAAGTAACTAAATCTCTCCATCCTTTGCAGTTTGGGGCATGCCTGCTTTAGAAAAGCTTCATAGCTCCTTAGACCCATGGCTGGCTCTCTTTCCTTTAGGAGTCCTGGACCACCAATCCCTGTGCTATCTTACTCCATTTCAAATGTCATCATTTACATTTTGTTTGTGGGAGAGTTTGCGAACTCTTTAAGGATAGAGGCTAGGCTGTCTCGTCTTGGAGACCTCTCAATAAGGTGCTTTTTAATAGGAGATGCTGAATAGTTACTAAATTAAATTCATTTGAACTAATTCCCTCTCTGCCTGATATGACAGATAAGGAGATTTCTCTTATTTCATTTCCTAAGACTTTAGATTCACTGTCCAAGAAAAGCCCAGAGACAATTGGGATATTCTTGTAGGGGAGTTCAAACTTTCCTTCTGAGTATTTGAGTCTAAGTCTGCTGAAAACAAAACAAAACAAACAAACAAACAAACAGAATGACAATAGACAGTTTAACAGAAGAAAAGCCATAACAAATTTATTTGATCATAGTTTTACATGACACAAGAGTCTTCAGATTGAAGACCCAAAAGTAAAGGGAAGGCCACCTGGCTTTATGCTTAGGTTCAATGAAGAAGCTTCTGTAGTAAACCAGGTAGAAATGTGATTGGACAAAAAAAAGGTCTGAGCTGATGGTAATAGACTCAGTGGGAAATCTTAGCAAGGCTGTCTGTTCAGATTCATCCTGGCCTCTCTGTGGTAGCATTTCTTCTTCCCAGGTATGGGGTAGGACCCTGCTGAAATGAGAATCTAAATTTCTTTATGACCAGCTGTAACATGGAAACGTTGGGGGAGGCTGGAGTCATATTTTTAGGTGTTATGGGTGGCTTTGGGGAAAGGGGGTTTTGGTTTCTCTGACTTGCCTTGGGGAAGAGGGATTCTAGCTTTTATGGCTTGCCTTGGAGGAGAATGAGGAGTGAGAGATGGGAGGGCAGGAGAAGGTCAAAGGGATACTTCTGATGCTGCTTCTGAGGCCTTCACTATCATTTTTTTGAGCCCCAATGTCCTCAAACACTGTTGGTGAGAATGGAAGATAGTTCAGCGATTCTGGAGGGCAATTTGGAAAGCTCTATTAGGATTATAAATACTCACCCCAGCAATTCCTCCCTTGGATACCTATCCTAAGGAAATGCCTTCAGGTAAGTCAAAAATTCAAGGACAAGGTTTTCCACTAGTGTATTATTATTTGTGATTATAAAAGCCTAGGAAAAAATGCCTAATTATTGATTAATATGTAAATGTTTAAATTAACTACACAGTATCCACACAGTGGACAACTGTTCAGCACCTTAAAAGAACTGAGTAGGCCGGGCGCGGTGGCTCACACCTGTAATCCCAGCACTTTGGGAGGCCGAGGCAGGCAGATCACGAGGTCAGGAGATGGAGACCATCCTGGCTAACACGGTGAAACCCCGTCTCTACTAAAAATACACTAGTGGAAAACCTTGTCCTTTAACCGGGCATGGTGGCAGGTGCCTGTAGTCCCAGCTACTCAGGAGGCTGAGGCAGGAGAATGGCGTGAACCCAGGAGACGGAGCTTGTAGTGAGCAGAGATCGCACCACTGCACTCCAGCCTGGGCGACAAGGGAGGCTCCGTCTCAAAAAAAAAAAAAAAAGAAGAAGAACTGAGTAGCTCTTTATGTACTAATAGACAAAAATTTCCAAAAAATATATTGCAAATTTAAAAATTTTAGAAGTAATATGACGAGTTAATATCACTTATTTTTAAAACCAACCCCACAAAATGTATATATTTCTATGTATCTGTGTTTATGGAATCTTTTCTATTTCCTAGTAGTGGAAGTGAATATCACATGGAAGAGAGGTTCTTTCTACATAAGCCAGTGAGCACAGTGACAGTCGGACACAGTCAAAATTTATTTCTAAAATCCCTTAGAAAAGAGGCACTTCAGGGTTGGACATTCCATCTTTACTAGGTCGAATGCAGCTCTGGTTCCTGCTGTGTTGGAGCAGATTAATGTTTCTGCAAGCACCAGATGAAGATGGCAGCTTGCATTTGCGGGCCACAACGTTCAGATAAAAAGAAATGTGTATCTTTAGGATGCTCACCCCATGCAAGGCCCTCTGAAGCTGAGACCAAACAGTGTTTCCCAACAGGGTGTCCAAGAATTTAGGGCAGGACAATTTTATGCTGGGCAACACTGTGCAGGATGGATGTTTAGCATCCCTGCCTCTCTGGCCCTGGGTGGGTACCATCACCATTCCCTTCCGTGAACAATGAAATAGTCTTCCAAATATTTCTAAATGTCCCTAGGGGGCAGCATTTCCCTTGGCTGAGAACCACTGGGAAAGCCACATGTCCCATTTCATTCTCACTCTCATCTAGGCATATGCCATCAAGAGGAATCGTCTGCTCTAGTTATTTAAATAGGTTTTCTCCTTACTTTATTCTTTCTTTCTGAGCCCGTATAGGTGGAATTCATGTAAGTTGCATAATCACAGGGTGTTATCCTACTATGTCAGTTATCTGTTGCTATATAACAAACCATCTACCACATAGTGGCATGAAAAAAACACCCATTTTATTGCGCTCACAGATTCTATAGATCAAGAGCTCAGACAGGATGCAGTGGATTTCTCTACTCCACAATGTCTGGGGATCCAGGTTGGAAGACATGAAAGGCTAAGGTTGACTCAAATGACAGGGGGATGGAATCATCTGGTGGTTTCTTCACGCACGTGTCTGTTCCCTGAACTAGGAAAACTCAAAGGCTGTATTCAGGTAGGACTGTCAACGGAGGCCACATGGCCTCTTCATGTGGCTTGGGATTCCTTACAAGATGGCTGCCTCAGACGTGTTACATGGTTTCTCAGGGTTCCCATGGTGAATGTTCCAGCAAACAAACAGAAGCTTCATGGTCTCTTATGATCTAGCCTTGAAAACCGTGTTACTTATGCTACTCTACTGTTAAAGCAAGCATAAGACCACCTAGATTCAGAAGGACAAGACATAGACTCCATCTTGTAATGGCAGGATAATCAAATAATTTATAGTCATGCTTTAAAACCACCAAACCTTCTATGCACAGGAGAGAGTTCTGAAAGGACGCATAACAATCTATTGAGTCAGTGAAATTGCTTCTTATAGGCTAAAAATGGTAGAATAGTGGCAATTTCATATGGCTCAGTCTACTAATAATAGTAGTGTTTATATCTGGTAGAGAAGATTGGAATAGGAAGGCAGTAATCAAGGGGTAATTTCACTTTATCTGTGTTAAGTATTTTTATAATAATTATATATTCATGTATTACGTAATTTTTTTAAAAGATGAAGTTGGCTTCATCATAGAAACAGTCCCATAAAAGTGGATTAGGAGAGAGGCAGGACATTTCGACCTGCAGCCAGGGGTATAAAGGTAATAATTATTCTGGATTCACAACGAATGTGTCAGAAAATACCACCTCCTTCAATTGATGCTGCAGCTACTCACTGAACACCTCCCAGGGGCTTAAGAGTGAGCCAGATGCCCTGGAAGATACACTGATGTTTACGAAAAGGTGCCTGCCTTCCAGGGCTCACCACCTACTGACAAAACCCAAACATGTTGAAGTTTCTTGGAGGCGTGATCGACAATGATAGGTTCTATAGTCAGAGCATGAAGGAGAATGGTGACGATATCACAAGTAATCAGAAGAATTGACATTTATTGAGCACTTACTACATGCCAGGCACTGTTGGAATTCTTTGTTTCTCAGAACAACCCTCACAGTGTAGGAGAAGGCACTTGAGCTCCAGTTTTTTGGGGAAGGCTTCAAGAAGGAGGCAGGATTTAAGCAGAGACTTATGAGCTGAGGTTCTCAGGCTCTGGAGACCATTGCCTGGGGAGTTTGTTCAAAACTTGAATGAATCCCCAGGTCTGCTTCAACCCTCCTTAAAACAGTAACAGGGAGCATCTGTATTTTAATGGGGATTCTCTTGTGTATCAGAGTGGAACTACCTCTACCTTAAAGAATGTTTCTCAGAAGCTCACCCAGGGCTTTCAGAAACATAGAGCCCAGGCTCTTCTCATGGAGATTCTGATTCAGTGGTTAAGGTGGAGCCTAGGAATCTGTGCCTTTACTGAAAGTCCAGGTAACACTTTTGATCAGGCAAAATGCCCTTGTAGAGGATAGTGAGAATTTGACCTTTAAAGGTGTAGGGGAAGAGAGATCCTGCTAGGGGGGCAACTTTTGTAAAGGTGGAAGTTGGAAAGTATAGGTTGACTTGAGTCTGTGTTGAGTGCTAGAGAGGATAGGTTGGAGAAAGACATAGGAGGAAAGGAAACTAGTTAGAAACCCATTGCCATAGTCCAGGGAACTTAGATAGGAAGCTATTGCCGTCGTCCAGAGAACCTAAATAGAAAACTGTTGCAATAGTCCAGGTGAGAAGTCACACTAGCTTCATGCTCCCTGTAGCCTAAAGTATATGTCACAAAGTGAAAAGGTCATTGGAAAGGCCTGCCTTTTCCCCACTCCCTGCTTGCCTCGAACGTTGGTGTGATGCCTGGAACTACACTAGCCACACTGGACCATAGAGTGACCTTTAAAATGGATGGTGAAAATGAGAGACACAGGAAAATTCGATTACTCTGGTTCAAAAGATTTCTGTCTACCTGAAAGGCATTGTATTGGTAGTCAGTTATCAAAGTAGACAACAGCCTGCAATTACAGAATAATGTATGTGAGGTGTGTGTGTGTGTGTGTGTGTGTGTGTGCAAGTGCACATGCGTACCTGTGTGGTATTGGGAAGGGAACATTCCTCAGTGAATATCTGGTTTGTTCTTTTATCTTGTGAATCGAACTTGTTATAGAATACTTCACTGCCTCTCATATTCATTTCGTTAGCTAAATCTGGCTCTCAGATATGCTTAACTTGACTAGCTTTTATCTTAATATTCAGATAAATTCAGTTAAGCTACTTGAAACCATCAGTAAATTCAGGGAAAGAAGTTGAATCAGTTCCCCAGATGAGCCCAGAGCTCACCTTCCTTGTATCTTCTTGGACATAAAAGTGCTGTCTTTGGGAATATTAGCATGGTCTGGTAGTGTCAGTAGTAACAGCAAAAATAAAAATAAATATGCCAAGCCATTTGGAGAGTTATCTCATTGAATCTTCAGCACAACCTTGGAACGTAGGACTTTTTTTTAGTATCTCCATTTTACAAAAGAGGAAACAGGTTCAAAGGTGTGGAGTCACTCGCCCAAGTCCTCCCAGCCAGCAAAGGGCTGGAGCTCTTCCCCTTGCCTTGTGCTGCCTCAATCATCTGTGAAGCTCTTTCATCACCTTCCTCACCTTCTGACTCAAGTATCTTCTATGCTTTAGCATCTTATATTCAGAGAACCAGTGTCCATGGATATAGACCAATCCTGTAATAAGAAGGTGGGGATGTGGTTAGCTTGAGGGCGTCTGCCACTGAAAACCTCTTCCTAACAAAGCAGGGTTTTTTACCCTATGGTCAAGTAGATGATTAAATGGATTTTATTTTGCCAGTGGTGGATGAGAGTTGAATTAACCTATGCAGCTATAGTATGTTCCTTTATGCTGGAGCTCTGTTTGCAACAGAAGGCAAACAGCAAGTGACAATTGCAACGTTATGTAAATGACTGCAAGAAAAGGGGTTGCTGTGGGCAACCAGGGTGTTTGAGGAATTGTCTCCATTCTTCTTGTATTTCTGCCTCTGGCTCCCCTTCAAAATGCCCTCCAGCATCCCCCTGCCTGGACTGCATTACCCTTGATCTCTCCTTTTACCAGATTTGCTCCTTCTTTATTGCTGTAGGGTTGGGGCCACTTGGACTTCCTTGAGTAGCTCCACTGGAGACCATGCCTTTAAATTATTACAAACATCTCATGCATTCCAACCCTGTGTGGCTGCCCTGGGACTCCTCAGCTGCTTCATTACCCAAGGCATTCCTTTGATTTACTTCAATTTATAGTTTCTTGTATATGCCTTCTGCTTCCACCCTCCCTGGGGAACAGATGGGGCCCATGTTGGCACCCACACACATGGAATTCAGAGGCCAGGGAGGGGAGAATTTCACATCTGCCCATTAGCCCTTCCTGTTAGGGCTGTTACCATCTTCTCTTAGATCGTCTCTTAGGGTTTATGGTTTGGAGCCTGGGCTGAGGCTTGGTGGGGAGAGAGTGGACAGCCTCCTATCTTTGTTCAGCAGCCCTACTTAGTTTGATTGGGTAGCCTCCCCTGGACAACTCTGCCAGGAAAGGTGGCATGAAATATATCCCATGTGAAGTTTGACAAGTAGAGGGGAATAAGGAATCAGGGCCCCTTGCTAGATAACTGGAACTTTAATCTCAGGATGGCACTCAATTGTTAGCTTCTGCAAACACCTGTGCAAGGACAGGGTCAGGGAAGAATCAAAGGAAGTCAGAGATCAGTCTTCCCTCCTGTAACCACGTACCCCCATTTTTCTAAGAGATGGCTTAATTATTATTTCTCTCTCTCTTTATCATTCTCTCTTTCTTTCTCATTCCCCTGGTTCCCTACTTCCTACTTAGGCCTTTAGAAATGCAAATATAGCCTGTACCCTGTTCCTTCACCAGATACTTCCCTATAGGGCAAGTTCATCGAACTCTTCAAGAGTTAACAGTCAATTTATAGACCAAAGCATGCCTGCTACAGAACTCTCACCCATCAGGAGGTTGTCTTGAGAGATAACAGCTGATTTCTACAAGATTCCCATCAGGAAGCTGCCTCGAGAGCTAGGAAACTCCCTCTCACCTGAGGAGTTTTTGGCCTAGTCCTGCCCACAAAGGTGCCAGCAATCACCAGCTCAACTGCCCAATAGATAAGGCACCAAAGCTAACATGCGGACACCCCACCCTTGCTTGCTTCCTCCCTCGCCTTTTAAAAGTGCCCATTCTCTGCTCTAAAAGTGAAATGGTACCTTTAAAGGTGGATTGCCTACGCTTCTTCCCCTAAGCTAGCTTCGAAATAAATCCCCTTCTTTATGCCTGATCTGGCTCATGTTAATTGGTCAGTGCAAGCGATGAGCGACTACCCTGCATTGTGGTTATACTCCCTTCTTACCTTTCTCCTTCCCTCCCTTCCTCTTTCCCTCCTTCCTCCTCCCTTCTCTTTCTCTCTCTCTACTGAATGAATATTATTTGGAGATGGACCTGAAAGGCAATAAAGTACTCGAGAAATGGCCATGAAAGTTGCATCTACAGCCAACACAGTAATAGTCATGATTACTATCACTGCTCCAAACCCCTGCCCTCCCACCAGTTGCTAACAACCAGCCCCTCACTAGTCCAGGATATGGCACTGTTCTTTATCAGTTTCCTTAGACCCTGCCTACCCTTAATAAACAGCCCTTTATGGAAGGTTCTTGAAATCCCCCACTTGAGGTGGCTATTTGAGTCCTGCCAGGAACCTGAGGCGTACACGGAGTCAATGAATGTGGAACTGGGATTGAAACCCAGCAGCTCGACCTCAGAGATACGCCCCTATGTTAGGAGGTCCCCAGGACCGCCCCTAAGTGCAGTGGTTTCCGGGTGGCCTTACAGGACCCAGCACACAGTTGTACTCATGGCTGTGGTTTATTACAGCAAAAGGATCCAAAGCAAAATCAGCAAAGGGAAAAGGCACATAGCATGAAGTCTGGGGGAAACCAGGCTTGAGCTTTCAAGAGTCCCCTCACTGTGATGCCCTAGAGGGCACACTTAATTCTGTCAGCAGTGAGCTGTGACAACATGTGGGATGTGCTGTCTACCAGGGAATCTCTTCAGAGACCCAGTGCCCAGGGCTTTGTTGGGGACTGGTCACATAGGCAACCTCTTGCCTGGCAAATACACAAATTCTAGACTTCCAGAAAGAAACAGGTGTTCAGCCTAAATCACATTGTTTGCACAGTAGTTTAGGCACAGTGAGCCAGTCTTATCAGTGTGATATGGTGTAGCTGTGTCCCCACTCAAATCTCATCTTGAATTCCTACGTGTTTGTGGGAGGGTCCTGTTGGGAGGTAACGGAATCATGGGATGGGTCTTGTCCATGCTGCTTTCATGATAGTGAATAAGTCTCACAAAATCTAATGGGTTTAAAAATGGGAGTTTCCCTACACAAGCTCTCCCTTTGCCTGCTGTCATCCATGTAAGATATGACTTGCTCCTCCTTGCCTTCCGCCATGATCGTGAGGCTTCCCCAGCCACGTGGAACTGTGAGTTCTCCATTAAACCTCTTTCCTTTGTAAATTACCCAGTCTCGGGTATTTATCAGCAGTGTGAAAATGGACTAATACACAGTGCATGGTGAGAACCCTTCCCAAATCTGAGTTCCCAGATGCCCACTAAAAGCCAGCCTTGTAAACAGGCCTTTCAAAGGATTGCAGTCAGGCCTGCCATGTTAACTCTTTTCCACACAGCTCATAACCACTGCACCACCATTTATTATGTGTTTATTATGTGCACGGCACCGTAATAAGCCAAATTCACCATTTGGAGAATAACACCATTCATCTCTTTGAATGATGGTTTATAAGTACTGTTTTTATCTCCTTTTTCAGATAAACAATTTTAGTTAGAATATCTTGTTCGAGGTGATAAAACAGCAAGAAGGTAGTGAAGGAGAGTTTGAATCCAGGTTTATCTCACTCCAAAGTGTTTGGAAGGCTGGTTGGGGATGAGAGTAGGGATTGAAGGGAAAGGGCTCGGAGAATGTGAATAGTGGTTATTCCTAAGTGAAGGCTTCGTGGATCATTTCTAGTTTCTACCTTTGGACATTTGTGTTGTCTCAGTTTTCCCCAATGAGTATATATTGTTTAATTGGAAAATTTGAAAATTATTTGAAGTATAATTTTTAGTGAGTTTCCTTTAATATTTACATAAACCCAATTATAAGGGCAGATTAATTGTCAGCATGGAAATCAGCACTGCTAGAGTACTTGAGGTCAGTTTGTTCTCTTAAACAGGTTAAACATCTTCCTTGTGATGTTGTTTACATATTGTTTGCTTAGCAAAGCCTTTTTTTTTTCCCAAATAGTGCAAACATAAATGATAGCTTGGCCCCAGCTGAATTAGCCCAGACAGTAACACGCTTTGATAACTAATAATCATCTCAAGTCAAAGATCCCTCTTCCAGCAAACCTCAAACCTCTTAGAGAAAATGAACTTCAGGATATTTTTTAAACAACTTTAAAGAGGATGAAGCTTAATTTTTACCAACCTCATGAGTGAGGTCTTGGTGTTATCGAGTGGGATATTACTTCTTGGAACTTAAAAAAAAAATAAGTCTCTTGACTTATTTAAAAACCCAGCTGAACTCAAAGCAAATGTTCAACTCCACAAAATCCAGAGTTCCAGGTAAGACACACTCAGCACACTGGCATGGGTTTACTTGCCCATGGGGTCTCCAGTGCTGACAGCAATAAGGGAAATTGCGGATCATGGTTAACTTGTCTGTCTGGAGCTTCTGATAGAGGGAAAAAAATGGGTGATCCTAGTTCCTTCTTGCTGAGCACCTGCCCTCATGCCCTTTGGTTTGTAAGCTGCTGCTGGCTTCCTCCATCCAAAGGCCATAGTGTCTACCCATGCGGCCCCTTCTGGTGTCATCAGATAGAGAGAGCCTAGGGAAAAATGGGTGATCCTAGTTCCTGCTCTCCAACACACCTGCCATCGTGTGTTTTGGTTTGTAAGCTGCTGCTGGCTTCCTCCATCCAAAGGCCATGGCATCCACCCATGCGGCCCCTCCTGGTGGCATCAGATAGAGAGAGCCTGGGGAAAAATGGGTGATCCTAGTTCCTGCTCTCCAAGCAACTGCCATCGTGTATTTTGGTTTGTAAACTGCTGCTGGCTTCCTCTGTCTAATGGCCATGGTGTTCACTCATGCAGCCTCTCCTGGTGGCATTTCACAGTCCCTTTTTGCAACTCCATTTCCATGTTTGGGGAATTATCGTCTCTCCTCCTGGTGCCTTCAGGGCCCTCTATGGTGAGCTCTGTGCACCCCCGTGTATTAGCTCCTATGGCTGTGGTGCTGCAGCTGCCATAACCACACACCATGGACTGGGTGGATTAAACAACAGAAGTTTTATTTTCTTACAGTTCTGGAGGCCAGACGTCTGAGATCAAGGTGTCAGCATGGCTGGTTTCTCCTGAGGCCTCTGTCTTCCCTGTATCATTCCATGGTCTTCCCTCTGTACACGTCTGAGTACTAATCTCCTTTTTTTCTTTCTTTTTCTTTTTTTTTTTTTTGATGGAGTCTTGCTCTGTCACCCAGGCTGGAGTGCAGTGGCATGATCTCAGCTCACTGCAACTTCTGCCTCTTGGGTTCAAACGATTCTCATGCCTCAGCCCCAAGTATATGGGGTTACAGGTGTGCACCACCACACCTGGCTAGTTGTTTTTGCATTTTTAATAGAGATGAGGGTCTCACCATGTTGGCCAGGCTGTTCTTGAACTCCTGGCCTCAAATGATCTGCCTGTCTTGACCTCTCAAAGTGCTGGGATTACAGATGTGAGCCACTGTGCCTGGCCTGCCCTTCTTGTGAGGACACCAGTCTTCTTGTATTGGAGCCCACCCTAGTGACATCTTATATATACATCTTTTCTTGAAACACCTATCTCCAAATACAATCACATGTTGAGGCACTGGGGGTTAGGACTTCAATATATAAATTGGGGTGAATGGGAGAAAGGAGACAACTCAGCCATAACAGCTGTGGTAAAGAATTACAAGTTTAGCAGCTTAAATAACAAAAACTTATTATCTTACATTTCTGTAGGTCAGAAATCTGATACCAAGCCTCACTGGGCTGAATCAAAGTGTTGGCAGCTCCTTTGCATGGGCGCTGGGTAGAGTCAGTTTTCTTGCCTTTTCCAGTCTCTAGTGATACCCAGCCTTCTCCGCAGACGCATCTTCCTTGGATTCTCCTGTCTCCCTCTTGCATTTTAAAGGACTCTTGTGATTTTATTGTGCTCACTTGGATAATCCAGGATAATCTCCCTATTTTAAGGTCAAATGATTAGCAACCTAATTCCATCTGCAGCCTGAATTCCCCTTTGCCATGTAAGGTATCGTACGCACAGATTCCGGGAATTAGTACGGAGACATCGTTGGGGGCCATTAGTCTGCCTACCACACTCCCCAAACCTAGAGATCAACACAGATAATTTCTCCGTGTTAAACTCTCCAAATGGAGGCAACATCTCTTTACCTTGCACGCAGACAAATAGATAAAAATAGACATTATTAATGTAGATTTTGTGGGGATGCCTGTAGAGGGTGTTGGGGGTTACTGGAGAGAGCGAGGTCTCTGCAACATTATGGCACCGTGGCAAAGGAAGGTGGGTTTTCCTTGTCTACATCCACACAGGGTATAACCTACCAGAGCTGGGGACGAGGGAGGAAGGGGCTGGAATATAACACAGCTCGTAGCCCCATTACAGAGCTGATGCCAGATGCATCTCTCCTTCCTGTGCCATGTGACCCTGCTCCTTCCCCCCAGGGAGCACCTGTTCTCCTGGTGCTGGAGCGGGTCTGTCCTCAACTCTTGACTCAACATCCCCCATGCAAGCAGTGCAAATAGCTTCTTTTCCTCCTAAGAAGAGTGACTCGCCTTAGCTAAGCAGTTATCCACTCTGCCTCTGAAAACCTTGCTAAGGAGCATTTGTCGCACGAGTGGATGTGGTGATTTTTTTTTTTAAGGTTTCCTGCCATCTTGTTTAGATAAGGTGTTGAGAGAGCACCCTCTTGCTCCTGTGGTAGAGCAGAGCCAGGGAGCTGAAAAACAAAGAAGAGGGTGCATCACATCTTCCAAGGTAGAAAACCTCAGGATCGCAGATGACACACCCAAGACTTTGGCTACTTTGTGGCCAGCCTAGAACTTGAATCCTAGGTGTCCCAGCTGCACATCTAGTGTTCTTTCCGTCATGAACTACTTCTGCAACAGGTTAAAAAAGTTTAATATCAACCTCATGGCTATTCTATTTAGCAGTTCCCATGAATTTGTACCTTTATCATTTTTCAGAGCAGGTAACTGATTTCTTTTTCTGTCTTGCAGGCAAGAGCCACTTGGTTTGTGTTTGCTGAATGCTTTTGTTTTATTCCTAATGCATTTCTACTATTTATTGACATCAGTTTTTCTTTTGCCTTCATTCCTGAAGCTATTTGTTTTGTATTTTTTTCCCCAGAAATTGTATGCAATATTTTTTGTCAAATCCCCTTTGGTCCTTTGTGGTCTGAGGTGGTGAATCACTAAATACATGAATTAAATATCTCCCTTATCTGTAGTGGGTTGTCTTGTTGGAACTCTTGTAAGCACTGGAACTCTGTGTCTCAAGGGATACACTGTGCTCTGTTTTTGTTTTTAGCATTGATTGTATGTCAGGTTCTGTGCTAAGCAGAAGACACAGATTCACAGATTCTGCTATCTGGGAGGGTCAGCCCAGCAAGGGAGAAGGACATCATTCAAGTAGTCACATGAATAAGTGCATAGTTATAGACCAAGAGAAGCACTTCAAAAGAATGATCAGGATCTGTTGAGTGTGTATAACAAAAAGAACCAACCCAACCTGGGAGATGAAGACTGAGGAGGAGCTGGGAAGGCTTCCACTTGGCCAAGGGTTGGAATATGACCCATGCCAGGCAGAAAGAGCCCATTCAATACAGAAAGAACAGCACATGCAAAGGCCCTGGGGTGAAAGGGGGTTTGTGGGTCTGCTTTATTCCTTCTGGCTGCTCAGCTCCTGACCCGGACATTACTGAGCCTTGCCTTGTCCTGGGAACCATGTGCCTCTGGGTTCTGCCCACATCTTAGTTGGATCTCATCCCCTAACCTATTAGTTTTAGAAGAATGGCTTCACTATTCTTGGAACCCCTGTCCAACGTGACTAAATGAAACACACCCAAGAAGACAAACATCTACTTGGTTTTCCCACTCTGGTCCATGATCATCAGCAATTCTCTACATCTTCCAATTAAGACAATTTCATGGAGTTCCATGACCTAGTGCCTCAAAGAATCACCATGAAGATCAAGCAAGTTAAGACCCTTGAGCTGCGTGGAAGAGTCTCAGGTGCCACAGAGCCTTGCCAGCATTTGCTTTTGGTGAAAAGTCCTCTTTGGAAGGTCAGAGATAGCTACATTTCCCAAAGGGAACTTGTGAGTAATTGACATCAGGGTTGGGTTTGAGGTGATGGGAAGGATACTCTTAACGTAATAAATGACCTCTTTTCTGCACTCTCTACCCCCTCCTTGCAGCAATCTGGTGGCATAAAATTTTTGAAATTGTTTTAGCCACTGTGATACAGCAACATAACACTTGCAGAAATAAACAATAACAACAACGACAACAACAAATGATTGGAAAACTAGGGGGAGAATATTCTACATTGAATTCTCCATCCTGCCATGAACAAACCCAGAAGGGGTAGCCTCAGGCAGAAAATACCTAAACTCTCTACGTTTAGAAATCCAAGGCGTATCTGAGAGTTCTCCAAAGCCCCCAACAGAACTCACCACAGCTCTGACTCAAGCTTCTTTCTCCTTGCAGAGCAAACAAAGGGATGTTGTCTCCATAATCCCCAGGTGGTCATAGAAAATGAATGTCACAGCTGTGGTGGGAGGCAGGCCTGCTCCAAAACTTGTTATATATTTAGAACAAATATCTCCAGGAAAGCTAACCTATGTGGCTGCTTAATGTATTCCCTGTGGAACAACCCACATCCCTCTTCTCAAACCCCCTCCAGCCAGCCATGCCCCTTCCTGCCTTAGAGGGTTGTATCCTTTAGTGGCTCAAAGTCTCTCTCCCTCTCTCCCTGGGCTCTTCCCAAAGGGCTCCGCTCCCAAGTGGCCTCTTCCTCTTCTGCCTCCTCCCCATCCAAACTCCTGTTTTTCAGTGGGGTCAATCCTGAGAGTGAAACACTGACTTGAAATTGATCTTCCCTGAGGTTAGATGAGTGATGATCCCTGTTATTCTTGGAGAGGTATTTTCTTTTGGTTAAGTAGCAGATTAACCCAAACGTGTCTCTATTCAGTGGCATCCCAGAAGATGTGAATGATGTATTTTGAGATAGTGAGTTTCCCCTGAAAGCCCTAAAATAGGAACCCTGGTAACCTCTGCTTTTATGTATGTGCTTGACTGGTCCTATTAACACTAGCTGGATCAATGCATGCAGATTAAATAATTTTTCACTAGGTTTCCAATGATACACTCACCCAACCACTCACTCCCTTCCTTCCTTCCTTCCTTCCTTCCTTCCTTCCTTCCTTCCTTCCT
>NC_045434.1:208107265-208162177 GCF_002776525.5 Piliocolobus tephrosceles | reverse complement strand
CCTTCCTTCCTTCCTTCCTTCCTTCCTTCCTTCCTTCCTTCCTTCCTTCCTTCCTTCCTTCCTTCTTTCCCTCCCTCTCTGCCTCCTCTCTTCCCTCCCTCCCTCACATTCTCAACACCTGTTCAGGGAAGTGTAGATTGCTGGGTTGTCTTGTCATCATTAGGGATTTTCCTCCCCAGGTTCATTCAGAGCCCAGGTGAGAGGGCTGATGTTTCCTGGATATAAGAGCCTGTCTCCGGGCAGTGACCCACCCCTGTCATCTTAATTCAGCCCTTAGATCCAGTATGTCATGAGAACAGTTAGGAGACAGCTCAAGCCAGCAGTTGGTGTCACCATTTTTTAGTCTTTCCCATTAGCCCAAGAGAGTTTTTTTTTTTTTTGCCTGCTTTGTTTTCTTATGTCAAGATCCCTCTTTATTGCAGGAAAACCTAATTAAAGTAATTCCTCTCCCTGTCCTCTGCAACTCACATTTATGGGTAGGAAAGTGGCTGAGATGAACACATTTAAGGGACTGGGGGTGGGCCTCAAGGAAGAACACCATATGTTGTGTGGCTCCATGTCTCAGTGTTGCAGTTCTCAGGTGGGTTTCCAGACAAGGCCACCTCGGTTGAGCTCTTCAGTCTTCAGGAGTGTGAGATGTAGGGATGAGTCTAGTTATGATGCTGCAGTGGAGATCCTATGAGACAGTGTGTGTGGAAGCTCCATTTTTACTGGATCATGGCACATAAACTCATGAGCTTTGTATGCTGGGCTGTGTGCCGCAGGGAAAGTGTGCTTATTGGTGACTTTACCAAGTGGGAAAGGAGATCGTGATGACGGCTCAATCCTGTAGATGCAGCCTTGTCACTTGACTCCAAGAAACCTACCTGGTCTGCCTTGTCACACTTCAGCTTTATGTACTTGAACAGGTAATTCCTTTGTGATTGTGCCTCAGTTTCCTCTTCTACCAAGTGAAGGAATTGTGCAAGATTTCTAAGATCCTCTCTCTGCTGAATTTCAGAATCTATCTATCATTGACCAACTTCCAATTTACCCTCCACATTGCCCCTGTTACCCTGCATTCTAGCTGTACTGGACCACGAGATGCTCCAGAAGCTTGCTGTGGCCTGCAGGTCACTGAGGTTGCTTTTATCGTACCCCAAACTCTTCCAGTCTCACCACTCTTTCTACTGGTTACATCTTATTCACCCTCAGGTCTTTGCTTGAAAGCCATATTTTTCTAGGAAGCCTTCTCCCCACCTCCACCAAGCCAGGGGGAGGCTCATCTCCAGCATGTTTGTGGCTCTCTCACAGCCCTTACTATAGAAGAGTATAGCTCCCTGTTTAGGGAGGAGTGTGTCTCTGCTGAATCATAAGCTCCTTGAAGGATGGGGCTGTGTCCTGCTCTAATTGCGTCTGCAGTTCCTAACACAATGCCTGGCACATAGCAGACAAGCAATCAATATTTTTTTACCTGAACCATTTTTAAGAAGCTGTGCTGCTGCTCAAAACATGGCATCAGGCCAGCACAGATCTCCCTCCCAGGAGGCAGGTGGTGGGCAAACTCGTAGTGCTCACTGACAAATTGACTCTGTTTCTAAATGATGGTCATTCCACTTTTCAAAATACCCAACTATCTCCCAGGGGATGGAATTGGCCTCTATCGGTGCCTTGTCCCCTTATGTATCCCCAAAGCGATCCTTTATCTTTAGAATGAGCTGGGAACCGTGTGGACTTGCCCATTTGTTCCTTTTTTGAAGCATAACGTTAACACTCCCCCAAGCGTGCACATCCCGTTTTAGATGCATTCTGGCAAGCCGATTTCCTGTTCCCATTCAGTCAATCATCTTCCATCCTTGGCAGGAAGGAGAACACACAGCTATGCCTGTGCCAACCCCAACATATTTCTAATTCCATCATGGCTGGGTCTGTGCTGCCTATGCCATAGGATTTTAAGATGCTTTTAAAAAATCGTGTGTATGAATGTTTCACAGCCAGGACTCAGAATGCACAGGCTGAGCTAGGACTGCAGTGTGGCTGAGCTCGCATTTGTCAATCAGTCATAGCCCATGACCTTTACTTAAGGACCAAAGTCCTGTGTCATAGTGGGAAAGACACCGCATGACAGAGAGGTACTGCCTGGGTACCAAACATTGTGGTGTGATGACTTAAGAGTGAAATGGAGCCAGGGACAACATCTAGCCCAGAGTGAGGTCATGAGAGTCAGCCACGTGTTTCTAGTCCATTCTTTATATGTTGCAATAGGGAACAAAGAGTATTTGCACAGGGGTGGGCCAGTAGCCCTTAGTATTGGCAATGATCCATTTATCCATTTCAAACTCTTATGATGCTATGAAAACTAACTCTCCTTCTGATGTTCCTTTGACCACAGGCAAATATAGATCCACTTCTTGAGGACTTTGATGTATATCTGAGGGCTATGTGTGTGTGCATGTGTGTTGAAACCTCCTTTGTCTACTCTGAGTTCCTTAGCTTAGTTTGAAGTTTCAGTAGGTGCCTCCCTGGACTTACAACCTAACTCCTTTCTTGTCATTTATTATCTGCTAAAATCTATAATGTCCTTTCTGCTATGTCAAGAGTGATTTTGACCCTTACCCTTCTTTCTCCACGCTCTGATATTTTTCTTTCATTTCTTTTTGGAACATAAATTTGATTTCCCATTTGCACGGTCCAGCATGAACCTGAGGGTAATTACTCTAATTTGCAGCTGCATCGAGAAGGCAAAGACTGGAGCAACCATTCCACTCGGCTTAAACTCTCCTCCATCAGGCCCCTCCCCTCAAAATGCCATTCCTTATCAAAATGACTTCAGTGTCAAGTAGGAGCTGCACTAAAAATTTATTTAAGTTTCCGTTTACTTTTCTGATAGCTGTAAAAATCTGTTCTAAAAGGATGGTGGCATTTTTTTCCCTACCATTTCTCTGTAGCCTATGTTAATTTTGCTCTTTTCTTGCCACCCAATTTTGTTCTCTTCAGTCCTGTTCTCAGCTGGATCCTGGTGTTTCACTCCACATATTGAACAAGCAAAGCAATAATACGTTATGATTAATAAGTGGCTTGACAGGCAGGAAAAAAAGAAAATCTTATTCACTGCATCAGTGGTGCTGTGCAAATGTACTGTTTTTGAAAAATGCATTTAGTCAGCAGGGTGGTTTTTGTTCAGATCCTTGGCCCTTTGCTCTCCACTTCAGCTGGATGTTCCGTTTCCTTCACCTGCACATTTCAGGCTTGCAGGCCATGGGGGCATGGGTTCCGAGGATGCTTACAACCTTGCCAAACCTTGGGAACTCATTTTTGGAGGACAAATCCCTCATTACATAAGATATATTAATACACACCCACATCCCACTT
The DNA here is from genome assembly GCF_002776525.5 of Piliocolobus tephrosceles. Lineage (NCBI taxonomy): Eukaryota > Metazoa > Chordata > Mammalia > Primates > Cercopithecidae > Piliocolobus > Piliocolobus tephrosceles. Next base: position 208,158,826 of record NC_045434.1, on the reverse strand, counting down.
GCAGTGCCATTTTGTTTAACTAAGAATTTAGACTTGAGTTGCATTTGACCCACTGATGTAACTAAGTCCTCCTGTACCACTGACCTTCTCCTGCGTCTGTACGGGTGTGACTCATATAACTTACAACAGTGCTATGATCTAGGCACTCTTATTATCCAGATCATTTTGTAGTTTTTTTGACCTCTGTTGCATATCTGTCATCTATCTATTTCTCTTAGGAGGTTTTATTTGCATGACTTGGAATGATAAATTTTTTTTTTCAGATCTCAAGAAGTTTTTCTCCTTCGGAAAGCTCACAGGCTCTGGATCTGCCTTCTCTAATGTGGTAGCCACAAACCATCTGTGGCCATAAAACACTTAAAATGTGGCTAGCCCAAGCTGTGCTTTGAGTGTAAAATACACCCTAGATTTCAGGCTTAGTACAGGGAAAAAAAGGAATGTAAAATGTCTCATTATTATCTTTTTATATTGACTACATGTTAATACAATAATGACGATATTTTGGCTGGGCTAAATAAAATATATTATTACAATTAATTTTAACTTTTGTGTGTGTTTTTTACTTTTTAATGAGATTACTAGAAACTTTTAAATTGCATACACAATTCGCATTATATTTCTGCTGGACAGCATTGCTCTAGATCGCACAGGAAAGGATGTGGGGTTAAAATGGCCCTGGATGACTCCTGCCCTCACTGGAAGTACGTCAGTGTCCTAAGGGAGGTTTCATCAATATTCGTCCATTTATTGAGGGTCTATGCTATGCCAGACATTAGGCAAAATGCTAGAGATAGGGGGAGAGCAGGATAAATAGAGTTTCCACCCAGGGCCTCTGCATCAGGGCGCCTAGCCACAGCACACACATGGGCTGCAGTCCAGGATATGCCTAGCCACTAAACTTGAGATTGCATGGGGATCCCTGATGCTGAGGAAGTGGTGGGCAGGAAGGAAAGAGCGCCTCCTAGAGACAGATCTACACTGTAGAAATAGTAAGACTTTGGGGGCTGCACACTGAAAAAGTGAAGAAACTACTCATCTCTATATGCCCTCTGCTTGGCACATAGAAAGCTGGTGATAATTGTGTACTGAGTACTAACGTCAGGCCCAGCAGAGTCCAAAGGGACTGGGGCAGAGTTGCTGCACTTGAAGGAAATGGTTCTTTTTTCTCATTTACACAGCTGTCTCTCTCCCAGCTGTGCTTTTTGAGGGTTGCAGGTGTACTTTGTAAAAGAGCCTCTTATTCCTCACCAGCCCTGACTGTGCCTTTACAGAGCAGGGGCATCGAAAGTCCTGGATACCTGCATTGTCTCTGGACTCCACACCTAATGCCCTGACCCTTTGCCTAGATTCTCTTTTTTTTTTTGAGATGGAGTCTCACTCTGTCACCCAGGCTGGAGTGCAGTGGTGTGATCTTGGCTCACTACAACCTCCACCTCCTGGGTTCAAGTGATTCTCCTGCCTCAGCCTCCTGAGTAGCTGGGAGTACAGCTGCATACCACCACGCCCAGCTAATTTTTGTATTTTCAGCAGAGACGGGCTTTCACCATATTGGTCAGGCTAGTCTTGAACTCCTGACCTAGAGATCTGCCCGCCTCTACCTCCCAAAGTGCTTGGATTACAGATGAAAGCCACCATGCTCAGCCCCTTTGCCTAGATTCTAACCTCTGGACTGAATTCCTGAGACCGCCATCCTCCAGGCTTAGAGGATCTGCTGCAGCTTTGCCGTATCTGACCACTGACTTCTGACCCAAGGCTGGGTCTGACCTTACCGACTGGCTGTCCACATCAGGCAAGCCAGCGAGGTTTCTCCTCTGTCCTCTTCCCACTTATTTGCTGTCTTCCTGACTCCCTCTGCTAGAAGATGAGCTCCTGATGTGGTGTGTTCATTTGTGTATCTGCAGTGCTGAGGACGCTGCTAGCTCAGGCAGGATGTTGTGTAACCATATGGTAGTGAGGACAAGCCCATCGCCGTTACATGGGTGAGGAGCTGCCTGCATACCTCCCATTCCCCTTCGGCCACTGTGTGTTGTCAACAGTCTTGATTCCAAGATGTGATGTCCTGGCTTTAAGGAGAAAGAACTTTGTTGGGAGGGTGGCAGACACTCTCCTCTCACCCCCAGGGACCCTCACCCTTGTACGATCACTTCTCCTTTCAGTTTAGGGGGAACCTGTGACTCTGATAAGATGTCACTCCTGTGATTATGTTACCTTACATGGAAAAAGGGAGATGGATGGAGTGGGCCTGGTGTAATCACATGAGTCCTTTCAAAGCAGGAAGTTGTCTTGGCAGGTAGCAGAAGAAGTCAGAGACATTGGAGGCTTGAGAGAGTGCAGCCTTGGCAGTGATGACTAGGCTGGCTGTGCTGCTTGTTCCTGCCATGCCCTTTGCCTTGGTTTTGTCTCCTGACCTTTTCCAAGCTGCCACACTCTTTTCTGGATCTCAGCCCCCAGCCCTGTGCCCGGCACATAGAAAGCTCTAGATAACTGTTCACTGAGCGCTGATGTCAGCCCCAGCAGAGTTCAGAGTGCTGTGCGAGAGAAAGGCAGTCTTGCCTGTCACTAACTGCATCCCTGGCTTTGATGGGCAAGGACTTTGCCCAAGCGTCTAAAGTGACACATCGTTCCCCTGCTCATTAGAGATGAGGAGTTTCTTCACTTTTTCAGTTGCACCCTCCAAAGTCTTCCTGTTTATTTCTACAGTGTAGATTTGTCTGTAGGAGGTGCTCCTTCCTTCCTGCCCACCCCTTCCTCAGCACTGGGGATCCCCATGCGATTTCAAGGCTGGGCAAGTCAGGGGACAGCAGTAAAGTCACTCGTTTCTTGGTTCTTTCTCTGGCGTAAAAGCCATACAATCCCTGTCTTTTAGGGACTTGGGGCTGACAGAGAACAGAGATGTTCGGTGGCAAATACCCTGCCAACCCTGTGATGTGCAGCGAAAGGATGACTGGGCGGCAAGAGCCAGTGTCACACCACATTCTCAGCTGAGTTTTCCAAATTCTGCCTTTACACAGGTAGTGACATATAAAGCAATTTCCCTGAAAAATGCAGGCCCACAATTAGCCCGGGCCCTGAGGTCTGACAGAGAAGGAAGGTGACTGGAGATGTCATTTATTGCATCCTGCCCACGTGCTTGGTATTTTTCCAAGAACTTCCATGTTTGAGTTGATTATCCTGTTTTACAGAAAAGGAAACTGACTCTTAGAGAGGTTGAGTCACTTTCCCTGAATTGCACAGCTGAAAAAATGAAAGAGCTGGACAAGCACCCACATGTTCTGGCTGCAGAGTATAAGCTCCTTTCTGACCACAGTGCTGGGGTGTCTGAGCTCTGTCCAAGCTCCATGACCTTGGAAAACCATTGAGCCTTCCCGAACTCAGTTTCTTGTCCTGTTCTATGAGGATTTGCATGAAGACTCAATGACATTATTAATGCCAGGGGCTTTGCATGGTGGAAACTCTTGAACAGCAGGAGAGCAAAGATGCCAGCGGGGCATCTACTGACCAGTGACCTGTGTGTGGCCGTCTGAAATTAAGGGGTGTTTGCCCAGAATCTGCCCCCTTGTTCAGATAGGAAGGGGAAACCTCAGTCGTGGTTTTGGTGGAGGCCACAAACTGGCAGCAAATGTCCAGGGGAGGGCACTCTTCTCTCGTAGCTCAATGAGTCCTCCAAGGCCTTGCAGTGCAGCTTTTAAGAGGTGCAGTCAGCCTTTCAGAAACGCTGAGCCCCAGGCAAGCCATGGCGGTGGCAAAGCTGCATGGGAAGCATCCCTGGACCGATTCAGTGCCTGGTTCTTCAGGGCCACAGCAGCAGCCGGCCCCATTATTTTCAGGCTACAAAGACAGTGCATGTGGGTGACCGAATGCATCATGTTGCAGCTGCTGTGTAGGGGGCCGGCGTTGGGGGTCAGCGCACTTTTGAGGCAAGACTTTGATTCTCCTCAGGGCTCTCTTTTAACCCTGGGGATCCCTGGGGAGGCAGGATGCGGCTCTGCTAATTTCCAGAATCAGGAAGGAAGTGGTTTAGGTGTTTGAAGCCACACTGTGCTCTCCAGCCTGGAACTCTCTCAAGCCCCCTATTTCAGGCATCCAGATTGTGTCCTCCCTTTGCCCACCCCACCCTCGATGCCCCCCATATCTTCCATATCCAGGCCAACTGCCCACATATCACTCTGTATTCGAAAAGCGTTTCCTTCTTCCTCCCTTCCTTCTGCATCCCCCCATTCACCATTAACAATGATAATGGTTTGATAGATTACTCTTTTCACATATCAGGTTGGAAAACTGATTAGATGGAAACTTTCAATACCTTGATCTCTAAAAGTGATGACACAGTGTCATTCTAGACACAGTGTCAGTATATTTTCTAATCTAATATTCATAGCAAGCTTGCTGTGTACTAGAAATGCTGAGCCCTCTAACTCCATCCCCACAATGATTCCATAAGGCAGGTGCTGTTACCATTCCCATTTATAAATGACACACTACAACCATGGAGGGTACATTTTCCCAGAGAGGGTAAATCGGTTCACTTACTTAGTGTTTGGAGGTGCTAAGTCTCTGACCCAGGTCTATTGTGTACAAACCCCACATTCTTAGCCACTGCTCCTGTGCTGGCTCTGTTGATGTCTGCCTTAGTCAGCCCAGGCTGCCATAACAAAGTCCCACAGACTGAGTGTGTTAAAGAGCAGACATTGATCTTCCACAGTTCTGGAGGCTGGAAGTCCAAGAGCAAGGTACCTGCAGATTCACTTCCTGGTGAGGGCTCTCTTCCTGACTTGCAGACAGCCTCCTTCTCACTATGTCCTCACATGGTGGAGATACAACAGTGTCTCTCACTTCTTATAAAGCCACCAATCCCATCATGAGAACCCTACCCTCGTGACCTCATCTCACCCTAATTACCTCCTGATATGGTTTGGCTATGTCCCCACCCAAATCTTATCTTGAATTCCCACGTGTTGTGGGAGGGACCCAGTGGGAGGTAATTGAATCATGCGGGCAGGTCTTTCCTGTGCTGTTCTCATGATAGTGAATAAGTCTTATGAGATCTAATGGTTTCAAAAAGGGGACTTTCCCTGCACAAGCTGCTTCTCTTTGCTGCTATGTGAGACGTGCCTTTTACCTTCCACTATGATCGTGAGGCCTCCTCAGCCACATGGAAATGTAAGTCCATTAAAACCTCCTTTACTTCCCAGTCTCAGGCATGTCTTTATCAGCAGCATGAAAATGGATTAATATAGTAAATTGGTACCAATGGAGTGGGGTGCCACTGAAACGATACCCAAAAATGTGGACACAACTTTGAAATTGAGTAACAGGCAGGGGTTGGAACAATTTAGAGGGCTCAGAAGAAGACAGGAAAATGTAGAAAATTTGGAACTTCCTAGAGACTTGTTGAATGGCTTTGCCAAAAATGCTGATGGCAATATAGACAGTAAAGTCTAGACTGAGGTGGTCTCAGATGGAAATGAGGACCTTGTTGGAAACTGGAGCAAAGGGAACTCTTGTTGTGTTTTAGCAAAGATTCTGGCAGCATTTTGCCCCTGCCCTAGAGATTTGTGGAACTTTGAACTTGAGAGAAATGATTTAGGGTATCTGGCAGAATAAATTTCTAAGCAGCAAAGTATTCAAGATGTGACTTGGGTGTTATTAAAGGCATTCAGTTTTATAAGGGAAGCAGAGCATAAAAGTTTGAAAAACCTGCATCCTGACAATGCAATAGAAAAGGAAATCCCATTTTCTGAGGAGAAATCCAAGCCGACTGAAGAAATTTGCGTAAGTAACAAGGAACCAAATTTTAATCCCTGAGACAATGGGGAAAATGTCTCCAGGGCATGTCAGAGGTCTTCACGGCAGTCTCTTCCATCACAGGCCCAGAGGCCTAGGAGAAAAAAGTGGTTTTGTGGGACAGGCCCAGGGTCCCCATGCTGTGTGCAGCCTAGGGATCTGGCACTTTCCATCCCAGCTGCTCCAGCCATGGCTGAAAGGGGCCAACGTAGAGCTCGGGTTGTGGCTTCAGAGGGTGCAAGCCTCAAGCCATGGCAGCTTCCACATGGTGTTGAGCCTGCCAATGCACAGAAGTCAAGAGTTGAGGTTTGGTAACCTCTGCCTAGATTTCAGAGGATGTATGGAAACACCTGGATGTCTAGGCAGAAGTTTGCTGCAGGGCAGGGTTTTCATGGAGAGCCTCTGCTAGGGCAGTGCACAAGGGAAATATGGGGTCAGAGTCCCCACATGGAGTCCCTACTGGGACGCTGCCTAGTGGAGCTGTGAGAAGAGGGCCACTGTCCTCCAGACCCCAGAATGGTAGATTCACCAACAGCTCCCACCATGCACCTGGAAAAGCTGCAGACACTCAGTGCCAGCCTATGAAAGCAGTCAGCAACAGGGGTGAGGTGCCCAAGACCATGAGAACCTACCTCTTTCATCAGTGTAACTTGGATATGAGACATGGAGTCAAATGAGATCATTCTGGAATTTTCAGATTTGTCTGCCCTGCTGGATTTTGGACTTGGCATGGGACCTGTAGCCCCTTTGTTTTGGCCATTTTCTCCCATTTGTAATGGCTGTATTTGCCCAATGCCTGGATTGTATCTAGGAAGTAACTAACTTGCTTTTGATTTTACAGACTCATAGGTGCAAGGGACTTGCTTTGTCTGGGATGAGACTTTGGACTGTGGATTTTTGAGTTGATGCTTGAAATGAGTTAAGACCTTGGGGAACTATTGGGAAGGCATGATTGGTTTTGATATGTGAGGACATGAGATTTGGGAGGGACCAGGGGTGGAATGATACGGTTCGACTGTGTCCTCATCCAAATCTCATCTTGAATTCTCATGTATTGTGGGAAGGATCCGGTGGGAGGTAATTGAGTCATGGGGGCAGGTCTTTCCTGTGCTTTTCTTGTGATAGTGAATCAGTCTCATGGGAACTGATGGTTTTAAAAAGGGAAATTTCCCTGCGCAAGCTTCTTCTCTTATCTGCTGCTATGTGAGACATGTCTTTCACCTTCCACCACGATTGTGAGGCCTATCCATCTACTTCGAACTGTAAGTTCATTAAAACCTTTTTTTCTTCCTGGTCTCAAGTGTGTCTTTATCAGCAGCGTGAAAATGTACTAATACACCTCCCAAAGGCCCCACCTCCAAATACCATCACACTGGGGGTTGGGTTAGCAGGTCTGAAATTAGAGGGTGGGGAGGTAAGAGGAAAGATGGGCCCCTTCTAAAGACAGGCATAACCCAGGTCTGAATCCCAGATCTGCCAGTTAGTGATGGGGTGAGGCTGGCCATGTCACTTAGCCTCTCTGATCTTCTCTGTCCTCCCTGAGCAAGTAAGACTGGTGATGATGGTGTGTGCCTCACTCTGTAAGGAGTTCTTGTTGCAGGTAAATCATTGACCATTGCCTGGCTCATGCTGAGGACTGAAATGTTAGCTCATGAACTACCCAAATGAGAAGGCCCAGTCTGGTTTCATTGGTCAGGTGGATGGTGCTAATGATTCATCATTGATGAGCACCCTTTGGTATTTACAGAAAGGTTTCCCACATGTGAGCTCAGCTGCAGTTGCACTGCTCACTCTTCTGCTGCTGCTAACCCCAGGGTCCAGGGGACTTGAGACCAGGGCATTGCATGGGGCAGCTGTGTGGTGGGGCCACCATTGGAAAACCCAGCTTTGGAGGACAGCTCACAGGTGACCACATTCTCCTTTGCGGTTTGTCAAAGAATGGAGAAAAGGCAAGATTTAGATTCAAATCCAACTAGTTTCCAGTATTCCTACCTACCAGGTTCTGGATTCTGCGCTAAATGCTTTATTCACTCATAACATGTTATTTAATCCTTTTAGAGAGAAACAAATCTATCAGTTGGGGCCAAGGCTCCAGAGGGTTTTCAAAACAAAATAGATCAAACCCTACCATCAAGCAGGAACATGTTATTCATTCTTCCCCCATCCCCTTTTCATAATCAGGGATTTGACAGTTATTTTCAAGATAAGATAGTTTGAAGGCCTAGATGCCGGCCTGCATCCGTCTCTTTTACTCCTTTCTTTGTCTTGCTCAGTGAGTCTCAAATTTTGGAGTGTATAAAATTTAACGTACAGTCCTGAAAAAAACAAAACCTAAGGCCAGGGCACTGTATAGGCAATGGAAACCATGTACTGGGATAATTTTTGCCTTACATGCTGACCACAGATACAAACCCTTTCTTTGAAACAGAACATCATGAGGATGTTCACCTAGGAGATCTCAGAATTCATCTGGTTGAATCTTCCCATTTTACAGATGGGAAGACTGGGTGTCAGAAGAACCAATTGGACCATGGTGGATTCTAACACTAATTAGGGATAGAGCCAGGAATGTTTTAGTGAACTGGGTTGTCTGCTGACCAAACATCTGAGCTATAATTTGACTAAAAACTGCCAAGGGTTTTAAAAGAATCCGACAGATTAGTTTCCTGGCTTCTCTCACCAGGTTATCAGGAAAACAGTTGGTTCCAGATTTGCCAGGATATCCAGAGAGGTTGCCCTGGCTGGATAGCCTTAGAAAGCCTGTCATTGTCAAAAACAAAAAAACAAAAAAACAAACAAAAAAAACACCCCTTTGCTAAAGCCAGGATTCTGAATCTTTTTCAGAGACAAAACACTAGGTAAGATGAGTCACCAATGAAAAACAGTCAGCTGTAACCCCCTTTTAAAAAAACCTTTCCTGCATGCTATCCATGGGTTTTCATGATGAGAAGGCCAGGCAGTCCATGGGTCTGTAGGGGAGCAGGCAGATTTTTCCTTACTGGAGAGGCAGAGAGCCTTTCCTTCCCATCCTTAGACTTTTATCAGGACTCATAAGCTCAGCCCAGAAGCTCTGGGCAGATAAGAGACTTAAGTCAATTGTGTTAGGGCAATTATTTTTCCTACTTAGATAGTTCACTGTTGGATGCTAAGGGGCAGCAAGGGTTTGCGGCTGCTCAGGTGTGTCTGTGCCATCTTTTTGTGTTCAGGGTTACCACAATTGGAACAAATGTTAGAACTCCTTTAGTGTCTCCAGTCCATTGCCCTCCAGGATGAATCTTTTTCCATCTTCCACTTGGCTCGTCTTAGACCACCATCAACTCAGCCTTCATTTTATTAGCTGGTAACAGACAAGGGCTAGAGCAATTTACTGATTAGATGGATTAACTCTTTAGCTAGGGAGAGTCCAACCCAGTGTGGGGCATGCTGAAAAGTCTGTCTATAAATGTCTCAATAGCTGGCACTCAAGGAAAACATTCCTCTTAGGAAGATATAAAGGACTCTCAGGCCAAATGACACTGCGTACATCTGTCTCATGTCACAAGACTTAGTACTGTACTAAGTTGGTTACTGGTCCCTTGCTAATAATAACAAGGACAATAATAATTGTTAACATTTAGCAGGTCTTTGCCAGGTGCCAGGCACTGTTCTAAGGGCTTTATGTGTATGATCCAATTTAATCTTCACAGCAGCCCTATTTAACATGAAAAAGTAGGATGCCCATTTCAGATATGAGGAAACTGAGGCACAGATGGGATAAGTACCTTGTTCACACTCTGCTAGACTAGGACATACAGGAGACAGACCATAAGGACATGCAATTTTCCTGTGTATATTGTATTCATCCGTTCTTGCATTGCTATAAAAAATACCTGACACTGGGTAATTTACATAGACAAGAGGTTTAATTGGCTCATGGTTGTACAGGCTGTACAGGAAGCATGATGCTGGCATCTGCTTGGCTTCTGGGGAGGCCTCAGGAAACTTAACAATCATGGCAGAAGGCAAAGAGGAACGGCGTCTCACATGGGCAGAGAAGGAGCAAGAGAGAGGGGGAGGTGTCGTGCACTTTTTTAAACAACCAGGTCACATGAGAACTCATTCACTATCATGAGAACAGCACCAAAGGGATGGTGCTAAACCATTCATGAGAAACCACCCCCATGATCAAATCACCTCCCACCAGGCCCCACCTCCAACACTGGGGACTACAGTTGAACATGAGATTTGGGTGGGGACACAGATCCAAACCATATCACATACCTAGTTTTATTACAAGGGTTTGAGTTTCATCTTACCTCAAGGTTAGGTTTAGCATCAGTAGATTGTAGATGCCCATCTTCCTTCACTGGGCCCAGAGGTACCAGTCCAAATTCACTGGGCCCAGAGGTACCAGAATTCAAAGTCCAAATATAACCGACTTTGAATTCTTAGGGAAGGATACTTCAGTGGATTGTGAAACCTAAAGGAAGTAGGGAGGGAAGATTCTTTGGAGGGGATTGGCAGTGTTCTCAGGACAGTGGACACGTGCTGTCTCTGGCTTCTGGTACCCATGCATCCTTCTGCTGCTAACTGTGTCTGACCTTGCTTTCTCCCACCCCCTGTCTGTGTGCCCTGGGAGGGACTTCGTCTCTGACTTAGGGAGCATTTGATGTAGGTTTTAGCTAATCAGAGAATCATATTATTTTACTAGAGTGATTGAGTCAAGGATGGGCATAGGAGCCAAAGAGAGCAGAGCAAGAGCCCCAGATGGGCAGTCTGGCAAAGGAGCTCTGTGTTCTTCTACTAGTCCACAGCCTATGATGGTGTCTGGTCTGGAGCTGTGGCAGCCATCTTGGCACCATGAGGCAAGAGCTGACTGAGGATATTGCCCAACTCAGAGGAAGCAGAGGCGAGAGAAGGAGAGGGAGAACCCCACAAGTCAAGCTGTGACTACCATGGATATTTGAGTCTGCTCACCCATGTTGCTTCATCAAGGAATTTTAATTGATATAGCCTGTCATATATGAGTATAGTTTTATTAGCAGGCATTTAGAAAATGGTTAACCAGGGAAAGGTGTGGTGTGCAAACCTTCCCTTAGAAACCTCTTCTGTTGGTCAGCTAACTCATCACTATGGTGAATGAAACCCCATATTCTGGTTTACCATATACCAACCTGAAGTGCGAGGAGCAATAATTCCACAAGAATTACTTCAGTAGAAGCGAGGGGTTCATTTACAGGAGGAAAATCAGGCACAGAGAAATTATGTAAAGTATCCACAGTTATACAGTTAGGAATTGGAAGAACCCAGATTCAAATGTAGGCAATCTGTATCATGAATCCAAGCTTTTAATCACTATGCCTAATAAACACTTTTAAAAATTAAAAATATTTATTGAGGACCTACTATGGGTCCATTGTGGAATACATCCATGAATAAGATGCCCAAAGACCCCTCCTTCATGATGTGAGCACTCAAATGCTTATATATGTGTGTGAAAATGTAGAATATAAAGAATAAAAATAGCAAGTAATGTTAGAAGGGGTAAGTTCTGTGAAAAAGAACTAACACACAAGCTAAGGGAGATCAGGGTAGAAGGTTGCAGTTTTCAATAGGGAGGTGAGAATCAGCCTCTTGGAGAAGATGACTTGGAAGAGGCGAGGGCGTTCCAGGAATATCTGAGCAAAGAACATTCCAGATGCAGGGAATAGCCAGTGCAAGGCCCAGAGGCAGAAGGTGTCTGGTGTGCTCAAGCAGAAGCAGGGAAGTCAGCATAGTTGGAACCGAGTGTGTAGAACTCAGTAGAAGATGAAGCTAGATAAGTAATTCCAGATCTCAGAAAAGACTGGCCCCTGCACAATTCTGAGCAAAGGAGAGACATGATCTGGCCGTGACCGTGAAAGAGCCAGCTGTCAGTGGGTGTAGATGGGAAGTGTTGGCACAGGGAGACCCAGGTGAGAGATGAGGAAAGCTGGGTGCCAGCAGTGGAGGGGGTAAGAGGTGGTCAGATTCTGAATGTTTCATAGAAGAAATAAAAGAATTTGTAATAATTTTAGATGTGCAGCAGAAAGTGAGGCATCACAGATAACTGTAAAGTGTGTGAGCAAAACTTGAGTAATTCAATAAAACGCAATTCTTCTTTGAACTTCACTCCTGTGGCCAAGGAATCAATAACCTCTTCTGCCTGGGGCCACTTTTGGCTCTGTTTTATCCAGAAGTGCCTCCTTGAATGAGCACACTGCTTTTTGACAGAGAGTTCCTATGTGAACCATCCCATTTCATTCCCATCACAATCTTATGAGATCCTACTCCCGTGTGATAACTAGGGAAACTGAGATTCAATGAGATAGTTGTTCACCTGACCCAGCCTACATAGTTGATGAGCTGATGTTCTCTATTCTGTTACAGTAGAAGCATATTCTGTTGTTATTAAGCCACAGTAGAAGCAATTGCCTCCTGGTTATAAAGTAGCTAATTGCACCTACCAGATCATTTTCATCATCCATGTGGTCTATTGGTTTTAAGCTGTGAGCATTGAAGCAGATTGTTCTTCTAAAGGCTTATCTGTAAATACATTCTTTCCATTTGCTGTAGATTTCTACAACATCACGCTTAAGATCTAACATTTTTGTCCTTGTTTTTGGACAAAAATGTACCTGTATTATGCTCTACTAGATCGAAACACCTACCTTGGTTTCTGTTATTGTTTGTTTTTTGTTTCGGCTACTGTTCTGTGACATACTTCTTTTACCCTACTTTGTAGGGAGTAACTTGATAAGCAAGACGATATTTGATAGCAAAGCTGAGGAATGGGTAGTTGGCAGAGATAATTTTAAAATCCGGAAAAGATGTAAAAATTACGTGGGAATGTAAATAATAGATCAAACCAACTGTTGTCTGGGATTTCCACCAGTATCTTGATGTCACTACTTGGGCAGCCAGAGTCTCTTCCTGCTGGGACAATTCCATGGTTGTGTTTTCATTGCCATTTTCCTGCAGAGGCTGAAGCTCCACTTTTCTGCATTCTACCTGCTTTTCAAGTGTGTAAAATGAAACACAGAGGCATGACTTTTTTAAGCTGCATTCATGCTGTGTTGAGGTCAAAGATTTTAATCAAGTCAAGCAATGTGGATGTTGAGGCTTCAGGGAGATGGTTGTCTCCAACAGATGTCAGCCTTGTTGATGAGTGTGTACCTTCTGCTGCATCTTCTGCAGGACCATTCCCTCCCAGCATCTCTGTGACTCCAGTTTTCCTCATTGGAAATGAGTGCTTTGTTGCAGAGAAGAGAATCACTCCGAGCAGGTGTGTAGTCAGATGAATTTTTAAGCAAGAATTCCAAACACAGAGAAGAGGAGAGGCAATAGGAGAGGCAAGGATGGAAAGGTGAAGGAGGTTTCTGCTTCTCCTTATGAAATAAATAGGCATTTCTAATAGAGTAAACCATTTCATGCCTGGATGGGCTCAATCACCCGCAAATGGGACTGTAGCCTCCCTTCAAGTTCTCCTTCTTCCTGGCTATTCTATTTCTCTCAGATCAGTCTTCCCAAATGACTTCTGAGGTGTCCTCCCTTACTGAAAGCTCCCAGTTGGGCCTGTATTATCTATGGGTCAAACACACACACCCCTAGTCTCAGTGGTCAAGGACGGAAAGTGATGGAATCCAACCTAAACCCATCCATGCTGCCACCTTCTCCTGGGGCCTTTTCTTCACCAGCTCCCAAGTGGCCCAGGCTTCTCCCTTCATCTCTCAGTGATGACCAATGTGTGGCTGACCCCTCAGAGGCTCCTTCCCAATAGGAGCCCTCCCCGTTCATTCTGACCCAGGCAAGGGTCTACCGTTCTATGATGACTTTTCCCCCCATTTGCAAGATGCATTTCACATGTAACTCTGTTCCTTTCTTATATCATAAATCACGTTACATAAATATTTTTGTAGTGCACAACCACAATTTCAACATTTGGTGTCACCTGTTTTGCTTTGCCTCACATTGTTTGCTTGGAGCACGTTCACTAAGGTGAATGACCTTCTGAAGACTGAGCAAAACATGGGACGCTTCCGAAATTGGGGTGTCATTCTTACACAGGGGTTGTGCTAATCTTCTCTGTACCATTCTCATTTTAGTATGTGCTGCTGAAGCAAGCCCCTATGATGACACCTTTACCATGCCACCCATCCCTGCCTAGCCACTGGCTCTCTCTAGCCTCACACAACCTGGCACCTAATCAGACACTGTTTTATCTGGGTTCAGTCTCATCGTCTTAACCACAATCCAGGCTTGTTAAAGTCAGGGATCTTGCATTCAGCCTCATTGTTAATATCACATCAGTTATCACCATTCTTGGCACACAATAGACACTGGTGGAACCCACATTTTGACTTAAACTCACAGAGAAAAAGAAGGGAAGATCTTTTCTTATTTATTGCTTAAGCTCTCTGGGAAAGGACATCTTGGTGTATTCACCGATGGTCTGAGTTCCTGAAGTCCCATCAGTCCCCTCAAGGGTGCTGGCAATGTTTGGTGTGGACAGTGCCTCTGAGGCTCACCCTCTTGCAGGATATTTACTTGTTCATTCATTCATTCTTCCATTCATAAAGTGTGCACAGAACACCTGCTCTGTTCTTGGCATGGAGATGTTGTTCGGAAAGAGACAAAATCCAGCTTTCACACGGAGCTCGTGGTCAGTCTCCTGTTGGGGGTTAGCACTGGGGAGGGGAGAGAGGGAGACACAGCAAACAAGTAAGTTAATCAATAAGGGCTTCCCATTGAGACGCGGCTCTGAGGGAAATGAAACACATATTGCAGTAGCGAGTGCGTGGGGTAATGGGGTGGCCATGGTGAGGCCTCAATAACAAGATCAGATTCCACAGGCATGTGAGACTAGTCTCCCAGGAAGAGGGAACAGCAGGTGCCCAAACTGGAAGGCAGGTCTTCTCCATCTCAGCGCTATTGACATTTGGGGCTGGAGAATCCTCTCTTGTGGAGGGGCATCCCGTGCTCTGTGGGATGTTTGGCAACTTCTCTGGCCTCTACCCACTGGTTGTCAGGAGCACCATCCTCCCCCTGCCCCGTCCCAATTGTAACTATCAAAAATGTATTTTCTGACCCATCAAAAATGTGTGGCAATGGGGTTTGTGGGTCAGTGGTGGCCCCCAGAAAGATGTGTCCATGTCCTAGCCAAACATTCCCAGGGACCTGTGATGGTGACCTTGATTGGAAAAAGGATCTATGCAGAGGTAATTTAAAAGGTCTCAAGGTGAAATCACCCTGGATCATCCAGATGGGCTTAAATCCAGTGACAAGTGGAGACAGAGAGGGGAAGACAGAGATACAGAAGACAAGGCAATGTGAAGACAGAGGCAGAGAGCTGGGGACTCTGCCACAGGGAAAGCCAAAGCCACCAGAAGCTAGGAGGGTCTGTGGTTCTCTGGAAACTTTTTGGGGAGTGGGGCCTGGCTGACACCTTAGTTTTCAACTCCAGCCTTAAGAACTGGAAGATAGTAAATTTCTGTTAAGTCACCCAGTTTGGGGTGACTTCTTACAGCAGCCACAGGAAAGGAATGCAGGGGAAAAAAGCATCCATGGAAGAAACGTTACCCTCAGGTGACAAAGATCAGGGCAGGTTCCAGGAACCATTAAACTCAGGCAACAAGGATCAGGACGGATTTGAGGAACCATTACCTTCAGACAACAAAAGATCAGGGCAGGAGTGAGGAACCATGGGAAGGCAGGTATAACTGCAGCCTTGGTCAGTAAGGCCAGTGGAGTGGGTGGGGTGGGGTGGGGTGGGGGGTGGAGGTTGCGGGCAGGTCTTACCTGGCCTTAGAGGCCCTAATAAGGAATTTAGGGTTTGTTGTAAGTGGGAGGTATATTAAGCACTGAGGGTTTCGGACTAGCCAGTGACATGATCTGGTTTATATATGTAGCAGATTTTTCTCACTACTTAAGTGGATTGTGTGTGTGGCGGAGCAAAATGAAGCTGGGATTCCTTAGGACACAGTTGTAACTGAAACAGGCAGGACTTTCGGCCACGTGAGGCACGAAGACCTTTCTCTCATTGTGGGGTTCCCTAAGGGAAGCAGCCAAAGATAGATGCTTCCTCCTCTAGAATTCCAACAGGAAAAGGCCTCGCATCTGGTATTCCATGTATCATAAAGGCAGAAGCCCTCGTCTGCACCCCCTGCCAAGATGCTTTATTTATTTATTACATTTTAAGATGAAGAAATGGAAGCATAAAAGGAGAAAGTGATACCTGAGGCCCACAGACACAGAAGTATTCACTGGCAGAGCGGGAATCTGAACCCAAGCTTCAGATGTTCTTTCCTGATATGCTTCCTTTATTTGTACAGAGTGGTGCATTTTATCAAAGGTCTCATTTGAATTTTACAATGACCTAATGAGAGACATGGCATAAATATCACTTTTACAAATGCAAAAGTATAATAAAAAAAAATAAGGATGATCAGAGAGGTGAAGCGATTTCCCCAACGTCACACAGCTTTGAAGGGGTGGGATTGTCAATCAACCTTGGGTCTTCTAACCCCTGATCTGATGTTCCTCCTTGGACCGCTCATGCTGGGTCTTGGAGAATGATGAGGTAACTACCTAAATATTACACGTCTCCCACCATTGGCCAGGTGTGGTGGCTCACGCCTGTAATCCCAGCACTTTGGGAGGTTGAGGTGGGTGGATCATTTGAGGTCAGGAGTTCAAGACAAGCCTGGCCAACATGGTGAAACCCCGTCTCTACTAAAAATACAAAAATTAGCCCGGCATGGTGGTGGGCACCTGTGATCCCAGCTACTCAGGAGGCTGAGGCAGGAGAATCACTTGAACCTGGGAGATGGAGGTTACAGTGAGCCAAGATCACACCACTGCACCCCAGCCTGGGTGACAGAGTGAGACTCCGTCTCAAACAAAACAAAATAAAAGTTTCCCACCACCTCTTTGCCTTCAGTGACTTCTTTCCACCTGAAAAGATTTCAATTTATGATTATACGTTGTTCCTTGCCCTTTAGGCAAGTTCAATTTCGTTGTCCAGACGCAAAAACTATTTCACAGTGAAGGCCTGCACATAAAAAGAAAAACGAGGAAGCGGTTTAACATAGGACATGCCAGATCTGAAAACAATTTTAGAGGTAATGTAGGATCCGTGAAGCCTACATATGTTTTCTAATAGCTGAGAAAGAGCATACCCCTTTACTGTGTGTGTGTGTGTGTGTGTTTTTTTTTTGGTCTGAGTGTGTGTTCTGTGCAACATAAAAATAAAGGTTCACCGGGGCGCAGTGGCTCACGCCTGTAATCCCAGCACTTTAGGAGGCAGAGGCGGGCGGATCACGAGGTCAGGAGATTGAGACCATCCTGGCTAATACGGTGAAACCCCGTCTCTACTAAAAATGCAAAAAATTAGCCGGGCGTGGTGGCGGGCACCTGTAGTCCCAGCTACTCTGAGGCTGAGGGAGGAGAACGGCGTGAACCCGGGAGGCGGAGCTTGCAGTGAGCCGAGATTGCGCCACCGCACTCCAGTCTGGGTGGCAGAGCAAGACTCTGTCTCAAAAAATAAATAAAATAAATAAATAAATAAATAAACAAACAAAGGTTCACATAACACTGGAGCCATGGGAAAGCCAGGAGGCCAGGAAGTCTGACACTAATGGGGACAGGGTATTTCCTACTCAGGATATTAGTAGTGTCTGTGCCTTTCTCTATACATGTATGTGCTCAGAAGTGCTCCGGGGTCCTCTAACCTTTCCCCATCATCCTTGGTAAGAGAAAACACGCTAAATAAATCTAAAATGCTTTCTCTTGACTCAGGAGTCTTGCTTTGAAAGAATGCATGGGGTTATGAGAGAAAGGCTGTTCTTTGTGTACGTATCCAGTCTGTGAATTTGGTCACTAGAGGTATAAGAAGCCCACACTGCGTGCCAGGCTTCGAGTCAGTGCTAGGGACACCCTGGCAGAGAGGAGACTTGGGCACTTGGCTCGTGGGATTGTTCTGTTCGGAGTGAAGAGAGATTTGAGGAAGTGTGGGAATGTTGTGAGGTCCCCGGGTCCACTCACCATGCTGGGAGGACCCGGTGGTCCTGGCAACACTGAATGCGATTCGAGGGCAAGGGGGAGCCAGAGTCCGAGTTTGCAAGACGGTGCCAAATATCAAATCTGAAGGTCCCAGGAGGCTGAGTGGGATTGGAGTAGAAAAGTCTAAGGTTAGGCAGAGCTCAGTGAAGTGAGCTAGTGGGGCAGTGAGCTCAGTGCTCGGTCTGTGAACATCAGGAGGCCAGGAGCTTCCTTTTTGTGTGCTGCGAGGCAAACAGTTTCTCAGGGGATAAGGTGGTACTGCACCATCTTTGTGCTTTGGTGCACAGTTGCCACCAAGGGGTGCTGGTGCCTGAGGCTAGCATGAAGTCCTCTCCGTGAGCAGCCAAGTGGGGAGATCTGCTCAATGAGTCATGCTGCGTTAGTTTGCTAAGAGGGAGTCATGCTGTGTTAATTTGCTAGGACCGCCATAGTCATCCTACGGACTAGGTGGCTTAAACCATCAACATTTATTTTCTTCCAATTCTAGAGGCTGGAAGTCCAAGATCAAGACACTTGCAGGGGGTGATTGCTACTGTGGTCTTTCTCCTTGACTTGCATATGGCGGCCTTCTTGCTGCCTCTTCACATGGCGCTTCCTCTGTGTACCCCTGCGGTCTCTTTGTGTGCTCAAATTTCCTCTTCTCATAAGTACACCAATCATATTGGATTAGGGATCACCCAAACAGCCTCATTTTACCTTAATTTTCTCTGGACTGCCTCTATCTCCAAGTCTAGTCACATTCTGAGGTACTGGGGGTTAGGACTTGAACATATGAATTTGGGGGGTGAGGAGGGACATATTCCAGCCCATAACAGGTGTCCTTGCTTTTTATTGTCTTTTTGTCTTTGGAGAGCTGAGACTGGAAGTCACCCCAGAATAGATGTAGCACATTAACCATAGCGTCAGGAAATCTCCATTTTCATCTTCAGCCCTTCAGCCCATCTGATCATTAATTTGGTTCATAAAGTCCTGGTGCTAGAAGTACAATTTTTGGAGACATGAATTGCCTAAGCAGAAGCCATTCCATCTTTAAGGGAATTTTAAAGTAAGTCTCGCAGGTAATAAAGTGGATGCATTTGTTCTCTAATTATGTATTTATGGACCCACTTCCCTTGCTCAGCCAAGGCCTCCTAAAAGGCACTGAGTTTTCTTTGTTTATCTTGGTCGCCCACTGCTCGGAACAGAGTCCAGCACATAGGGACGCACATGGTACCCTGTCTGTGGAGTTGAATTTGTTGAAGTTGCGTCACAGTTGAATGGGTCTTTGTGCTTAGAGAGGAAGGCATGAAAGGGAATGTTTGGTTGGATGCCAGATAATAGAGAAGCCGGACACACTTTTGGTCTTTGGTCTCCAGCTTTGTGCTCTTCTTTCCCTCTGACACTCGGAGTGAATTCTGTGCCCTTATGGAGTGAACACTCTGCCAAGCCTAAAAGTCCAGCCCGAATATGTCAGCTTTTTCTTATCCATCAGCCAAGTTCAGGGATATTCCTTCAAGCATCAGGCCTAATTAAATGGGATGTGAAAGACCAAACTGCCCTGTGGCTCCCACCCGATTCCTCCCCTGAATCCTCCACTTTCCAGTGGGAGAATTGGCAAGAGGGATGGGCTCCTGGTTGGCTGCCCATCTGTGGGGCCGTGCTGCATCTTTGCAGAGCTCAGATGAGTCTGGAGGGAAGGCATCTTATTGGGGCTTACTCAGTGCCACTCATCCATCTTCTCCGTGTTCTTCTCCTGATGAGTGTTACACTTGTCCATTGTCCATTTTCCCAGCAGCCCACAGGGAAAGAGAGCCATCGCATGGAAAAACAGGGCAGGAGATGTGGGGGAGAGAGAATAGTAAGTGAGCAAGTGAGTGAGAGAGAGAGAGGTTATATGCACGTTCCTATCCATTTGTGAGTTTGCTGAAACACTGGCCTTTGTGTAAAGGAAAACGTTTCACGATTCTGCCGCCTGATGGATGAAACTCATTTGATCACAAAAGTAAATTAAAAGAAAAGCAGCCCTTGTCACATTTTATGTGTGCAGATAATTGAGAGAAGTGAACAAATATAGCCAGCAAACTGCATATGTAATATAATACAAGACAGAACGTTTTAAAAAATGAACAAGATTCAGAAACCCTAATCAATTACATTTTACAACAGTCAGTAAGTCTGTCTCTTATTATCTTTCTGCTGACCATAAGTGAATTAGCGCTTTCTGATTAAAAGCTTCTTTCCTTGGGTCAAAAATGTTAAGGGCTATCACCTCTCTCCTCTTTCTTTTTTTCATGTATGTAGCTCTGAGCACGGTATTGTGGCCTCTCCTTCCAAATGTGTGGGGAGGGCAAGTGGCTGGGGGCCCCTCCATCCAGCCATCAGTGGGGACTTCACTCCCGTCTGTAATGTGTTCCCGGTAACCATGCCAGGCAGCTCCTTCTGTATGCAAGGTGGAACGTCTCTCTTCAAAACAAGTGCCTCTTGGTGTATTTTCACTATTAATAAGCTGATTCTTTATTATTAAAAAAAATTCTGAGACCACTTATTTCCTGCTGCTTTATTCATTTGGTTAATGCATGCTGTTTCTGAAAAAATAAATATTAATGTAGCATGTCTTGTGGGAGCAGGTCTTTGCGGGTGGAGGGAGGAGATCTGTGAACCTGTGGATAACATACCTGAACCCTCTGTCATCAAGGTAATAATTAGGCTTGCCCTGAGTAAAAGTAGTCATTATTTTAGTAACCAGAAAGCTGTGAATCCTTCTTGCTGCCTCTGGAGTTGACTGATTCCTCCTCAGTGAGAACGTCTCTTTTTGGGACCTGATATTAACGCTGTCTGTGCTGATTGTCTTGTCAACCCTCTGATACAGGTAGAGAATGTAGCATTTAGGCAATTCTGAAAAGAAAAGCTTTAAATAAGTATCAGCAATCCAGATTGTCAGAGGGTAGGGAGATGGCAGTGGAAACAATGATTAATCAATGAAATGTGGTCGGTTAATACTATGCAAGCAGTGTGTATTAGTCCGTTTTTGCATTGCTATGAAGACATACCTGAGACTAAGAAAAAAGGTTTCATTGGCTCCTGGTTTTGCAGGCTGTACAGGTTTCTGTTTCTAGGGAGGCCTCAGGAAGCTTACAATCATGGCAGAAGGTGAAGGGGAAGCAGAGCACATTTTCATGGCTAGCAGGAGAGAGAGAGAGAAGGGGGAAGAGCTATACACCTTCGAACAACCAGATCTTGTGAGCACTGACTCGTTATCACAGGAAGAGCAAGGAGGAAATCCTCTCCCATGATTTAATCACCTCCCACCAGGTCCCTCCCTCAACACTGGGGGTTACAATTTAACATGCGATTTGGGTGGGGACACAGAGCCAAACCTCTCACAGTGTGATGAGTAAGGCCAAAGTAGAAAACACTGTCACTGGTCACCTCTTTGCCAGAGAGATGTTGAATCAATGTATTCATTTTTATTAGTCAATCAGATACGTTAGAGTTGAAATGCATCTTGAAATTTGTGTAGTTTGCCTCATAAGCCCCAAAAACAAACACAGTGTAGAAGGATAAACCTTCTCCAGCACAATAGATAGATGTTTTATTGTGTTCTGCTTGGATCTCTTCAATTATGGGGAGCTCAGTACTTTTCAAGGCAACCTTATTGACTGTGAGGCAGTGCTAATGCTTGGAAACTTGTTTCTTTGTGGCTTTAGTTCAGAATCTTTTGGTTGGAAGTGGTGGGGAAAAAATTCCCTCCACTTTCAGTTCATTGAGCTAAAAGAGGAATTTACTGGGTTACATAACTTTCAAGATTCCAGGTAAGGTGAGGTTCAGGTGAGACTTGATTCAGGGCTCAAAGGATATCGCCAAGCTTCGTCTCAGCTCTGTTTCCTTCTAGCTGGCTTCGTCCTCAGGATCTGCTTGATGGTCTCTGGCAAATTCAGACTCATTTTTTCATGACACCACACCAATGGCTCCCTTCGAATTCTTGGGAGTTTTTGTTCTCTCGTTGGCCCGAACTGAGAACATATCAATTCTTGATGACTTTGTTTGTGTACCACCTGCCACTTACCCACAGAGCCTGAGACTGAGATTTGAGCACAAGTAGTTAATGCGGAAGGTGAGCCCAGGGAAAGAGGAAAAGTCAATAAAATACATATAATGAAACTGGTTGCCGCTATGAACAAATGAGGCTTAGCCCTACCGGGGTCCCTCAGAAATTGTGTAGAATGCCCCCAGAAGGACAGGATGTGATGGCTCATTGACACCCCATCTCCTGTCTCCACTAGTTGAAGATTATTTTTGGAGGCATTTGCTCCCTTCCACCTCCCGACTCTGGGCTGAATTCAGATGGGATGTGCTAGGGTCAGGGGCGGGAGGTGGGGGTGGGCTTCTGATAAAGTCCTGAGGCAGAAAAGCAGGGTGTCACAGCAGGTGCTTGAGCAGTGATGCTACCAGGGTCCTAGGAACTGGGTGCCCTGGCTCAGCAGAAACCACAGGTGGGCTGAGGGATACAGAAAGTGACTGCCACCACCAGCCAGGGCCTGTGGCCTGAGCATGCATTGAGCTGACTGGCTAAACCTCCATCACGGGCTACTTTCTTGAAGGTGGGTATGGAAGCTGCTCAAACTACATGCAATGAGAGTGGAGAAAATTTCTCCCAAGAACAAAATGAGGGTGCCATTACCAGATAAAGGAAGAATGCATGCTGGAGAGCAAACTCAACAAGCGTTCACTATACCACTGTTGAGCCAAAACCTGCCTTCTGATAACTTCCACCCATTCACTGGAATGTTACCTCTAAATGGAATGTTGAATTAACAATATGTTTCCCCCATACATGATAGTCCCTCAAATATTAGGAGATAATTAGCCCGTCTCCCTTTGGACTTTTCTCGAATCCAGTATGGGTTAGAGAACCCATGCTTAGATTCTTTAACTATTGGAGGACTTTTCGTGGTGGTCCTAGTCACCGCTGTCTCCAACATCTCTATTGTTATGGTCCTCTATGGACCACTCTCTCAGCTCATTACAACAGGAAAGATGGGATTAGGTCCATCACACTAAGGATAGATGTGCACAAGGATAACCCTCTGGTTAAGAAATTGGGAGCATCTTGTGATATGACCCTTGAAATCTATTTTATTACATTCTGGTGATTTGAAAATGGATGATCTGGCCAGGCGCAGTGGCTCACACATGTAATCCCAGCACTTTGGGAGGCCGAGGCGGGCGGATCACGAGGTCAAGAGATCGAGACCATCCTGGCCAACGTGGTGAAATCCCATCTCTACTAAAAATACAAAAATTAGCTGGGTGTGGTGGTGAGCACCTGTAATCCCAGCTACTTGGGAGGCTGAAGAAAGAGAATGGCTTGAACCTGGGAGGCAGAGGTTGCAGTGAGCCAAGATCGTGCCATTGCACTCCAGCCTGGTGACAGGGCGAGATGCCCTCTAAAAAAAAAAAAAAAAAAAAGTAAAAGAAAGAAAAAAAAAAAGGAAGGAAAGAAAATGGGGGAATCTATGTGTAACTCTCAGCCAGAAAATAATTTTCTCCTCCATTATCCAGTAATGGCCAATTCCTCTGTGGACAGATGCTGACTTGGCTTGCCCAGTGTCTTCTTCTGGTAACAGAATCCCGAATGACCTCTCTGAAAGCATTTCTGTGCTCAGCGTGGTTGGGATGGACATGTGGTGAAATGAGCAATCTGTTCTTGACCAAGCAGAGTCCTCACACTCTTCTCCAAGGGGTTTGTTGATGGTGACTTGTGACCTTGTCTTGGCTAATTGTCATAATCCCATCAAGGATGGGCTCATGACCCCAAGGCAGGACCGAGCACAGGATGCCTCCTGAAACGTAGCTTTAGGGATGCTGGAGGCCTTTCCAGCTACGTGGAGCCTGTGGATGAAGCCACAAGAGAAGCATGAGATGACCAGAAACCAGGTGTGTCGCATCCTTTTGACCTCTAAGTCCTGCCTCGATGGAGCAGTCTGGAGTGGACATTTCACCATAGGGGATGACACAGTTCTGATTTCTGCTTCTGCCACAAAAGGAATCCTCATTAACACATTCATGACATTAAGACATTTAATAGATTGTATCAAATAGTGGGAAAATAAGTGGATTCAAGTCAGAAGTTCTAGGATTTAGCTGGATGCTACGTCTCTCCACTGGGAGACAGAGTCAGCCAATTTTCTCGTCTATATGCCTAGTTTCTGCTTTGAAGAAGATTAAGTGTGAGTAATAGAAAGTGGTAAGATAAAGTGATGCGATGGATATATGGGTATTGTGGTCCATCTTTATTAAACTACATGGTTAAAAAAAAAATCATCCACTAGGTCAAAATGGTCAGATCAGTAGCTCCAAGAAGACATGGGCTAAAAGGATCCTCCCTAGATGTTGAAACAACTGTGGATTTTCACAGAACGTTTACTATGTGAATGGACGAGGTATTTTTGAGAGAGATGATCTTGTTTCATCTTGATGACTCTATGAGCCAGGTACTACTACTATTCTCTTTTATTTTTTTTTCTTTTGAGACGGAGTCTCGCTCTGGCCCAGGCTGGAGTGCAGTGGCTGGATCTCAGCTCACTGCAAGCTCCGTCTCCCGGGTTCCCACCATTCTCCTGCCTCAGCCTCCTGAGTAGCTGGGACTACAGGCGCCCGCCACCTCGCCCGGCTAGTTTTTTGTATTGTTAGTAGAGACGGGGTTTCACCGTGTTAGCCAGGATGGTCTCGATCTCCTGACCTCGTGATCCGCCCGTCTCGGCCTCCCAAAGTGCTGGGATTACAGGCTTGAGCCACCGCGCCCGGCCTACTATTCTCAAATCAAATATGAGAAACTGAAGCTCAAAAAATTACATGACTTGCCCAAACTCATGCGGCCAGTACAGGCTGACTCCAGGGCAGTTGCTCTTGGCTATTAATCTAGGCCTTAGTAAAAGATCATTTTGTTGGTAACAGCAGAAACCTGTGTGGGCAAACGCCATACAGCTACTACATAAAGTGGGGCACAGTCATGAATTTGTTTTCAAAACAAAAGAGATATTAGCAGCATATTCTTTTCTAAATGGTCCACCTTGGGATTTCCAGCTTCCAGGCCTATGCTTTCATGGTACTCTCAGAACACACTGGCCTTCATCTCCTCCCCATTTTTCTCTACTTGATTGTTATTAATTGCATAAACAACTTGACAACAATAAAAAGGGAAAATGGAAAGAGAGTAAAATTACCTATAGTTCTATCCATTCTTTAAAATCTCAGATTAGATGACGTATTTTCCAACAAATTGTCCTGGGAGTCTACTGCCTCTCACAAGCATGCATGCATATGCACCTGCACACACACATGCACACATGCCCACATACACTCACACATTCACACATTATTACATTGGTGCCAAAGTAATTGCAGTTTTTGTCACCAAAAGTAATGGCAAAAACCGCAATTACTTTTGCACCAACCTGAAACCTGCTTGGTAGGATTGTATGTTTCTTTCTTTCACTGGACTGCAGTGGCAGCACCCAGGCCTGCTCATCTCAGCTTCCTTCACAGCACCCTGTGAGGAGGCCTTGCCCACATCACCTGCTCAGTAATTATTTGTTGAATTACAAGCAGACTATAGTAAAATTTTATGTTCCTCTCCAAGGGACAGTGAGTAACGACATATTAAAAGTCAGCCGAATAGCTGGTATCTGGCTCTTAGTCTTGGCGAGGCTTTGGATAGTTCTTAAAAGTTGACATTCTTCCTGGACTTGCAGTCTGATTGCATGAGGCTCTCCAGGGAATAAAAATTAGCCTGCTGTCTGAAATGTTTATGAAAACAGCTAAATTTAGATGATCAAAGATTTCGGGAATCTGGGGGCTCTTGAGATTAAAGACTGATATCTTTTACAAGCATTTCGAACAGCAAAGGTTTTTTCTTCAGAAATTCCCCTGCAGAGGTGTTTAAAGTTCTAGTTGGAAGCTGTTTTAATTTCTCTTTAATTGGTGGGATGGAGCGAGGTCTCGTTTAAGTAGACCACTTGAGCATTTTCTTTTCCTCTGTTCATTGGCTCCAAGCTAACTTTTGAAGAGAGTGTTGCTTTTGACCAAACTGGAATTAATTCTAAAAGAGAAGGCAGGTCTGTCAATCAAGTTTAACATGTGGATGAATTTGCCGTCTTGAATTAAAATGGAAGCTGCTCAAAAGATTCCGAAAGGAACTATCCTTTATAATTTTGCTAAAAATGTGGGAAATATGTTAAAGTCACAGAGATGAGAAACTTGCTCTACGTCTTGCTTTTCCCATCAGAGAGTCCCCACTTTAAACTTGGTTCATGTAGCAGTAATTGGCATTCTTGTTACTGGCTCCCAAGCAGTGATTTGTTATGGATGTCTTTGCGGGATGGGGGAGAGACAGGAGATTGGGCAAGAGGAGGGTCTTTGTGGAAAACCCATTAAGGCCTGAGAGAGCAAAGCTAAAGGATCACATTGTGGTGGGGAAGTCAGATGGGTAGCACATCGTCACTTCTGGGTGGTTATTTGGTTTGTACTGAATCTCCCTCAGAGGGAGGCAGGACTGTGGAGTTTTGGGGAGCCCCAGCCTCAATAGGGCACAAAGGGATGTCCTCTGGCTCACTCCATCTCCCCGGGACCTTGGGCAAACTATTTAGCCTCACCGAGCCTCAGATGCCCACCTGTGAGGTAGGAAAGGTGATAGCCCTCACCTCACAGAGTGTCAGGGAACTCACCCAGGTACTGTGTGGAAAGCTTTATGAGGTGCTTAACCCAGAGCCTGGCACTTAAGTATTATTAAGCGGTTGCAAAGCGGGTGAAAGGAAATGCAAGCGGGATGCTTTGTTGAAATACAGAAGATCAGTGGCACAATCCTCCTTAGTCAAGCAAATAAGACAGAATGCTCCAGAAAGGGATTCCATAAATTCCAAAGAGCTTCCCAACAGTGGTGACTCAGGGCCCAGGTGCACAGTACCCTGGAAGGAAGAGTGGGAGATAACTAACCCATGAGGGACGGGAAGGCCAGGGGATGGGAATGTGGCTTCTCCCCAGCTGCTTGTTGGCTCCTGGCTTGACTGTATGAGGTTAGTTTGTTTGTAAACAGAATGCTCCAAATTGCAACTCTTTGCCAATCCTGTGCCCAAGTGGAAGAGCCTGTAATGAGCCAAAGCCTTAATAATGACTGCAGTAAGCCCTGCTGGAGTGCATGGGGACTAGGACCAAGTGAGGAGGAGAGCTCATGAAGCTCTCAGTGGGGCTGGGGGCTTGGGGTTGAAACCAGGAGTCACTAAAGGCCACCCAAAGCCGAGGGAGAGAAAGACTTTGCCAGCCAGGCCACTGTTTCCTTTAGGGTTGTGACGTGTCCTTTGAAGCTCAGGAAAGATTTCTCCTGTTTGTCTTCTGAGGCAGGAGCTAACATGCCCTGGGTTTTCCCAACAAGTGAGGAAGGAAGGGACACTGCTGGGAAGTGAAAGGGAAACGCTTTCGTTAAGGAACCATCCCAGCCAAAGCTCTGAGAATGGAGTCCAGCCCAGTCCTTAGGAATATGCTTGTGTGGGATCATTCACACCAGAGGTGATGATCAGGCAGGTGCACACCCAAGGCTTCTCTTCTGGTGTTCAAAGCAACACCACTGAAATCTAGAAGTAAGTTTCCGTAAGAGGTAAGGTGCTCCCAGGTGTGTGGGTCAGGTGGCCCTATAGCCCTGGGCAGCTGCACTATACTGGCTCTTCCCAATATGGATCATCCATCTAGTGACCAGAACCAGAGATTTCAGACTGGCTGGGACTCACAGGGTTGACTCTGTGCCTAGAGGGCTCAACACATGGGCTTTGGAGCCACACTGCTTAGGCTCAAGTTCTGTTGATCCCACCTCTCAGCTGGGTGTCCTTCAGCAAGTTGCTTAACCTCTGTGGCTTGGTTTCCTCATCTGCAAAATAAGAATAATAATATTCATTTCAGGGGGATGACTGTGGAGATTGAATCTATTCAAACGTGTAAACTGCTGACAACAGTATCTTGCAGTGAGTAAGCCTACAGCAAATATGAGGCTTCCATCTATCTATCTATCTATCTATCTATCTATCTATCTATCTATCTATCATCTATTTATTTATTTTTGAGACAGAGTTTCACTCTTGTTGCCCAGGCTGGAGTGCAATGGCACGATCTTGGCTCGCCACAACCTCCACTTCCCCGGTTCAGGTGATTCTCCTGTCTCACCTTCCCGAGTAGCTGGGATTACAGGCATGCGCCACCACACCCAGGCAGCCCGTTCTATCTTTTTTTTTTTTTTTTTTTTTTTTTTTGAGACGGAGTGTCACTCTGTTGCCCAGGCTGGAGTGCAGTGGTGCGATCTCCACTCACTGCAAGCTCCGCCTCTCGGGTTCACGCCATTCTTCTGCCTCAGCCTCCTGTGTAACTGGGACTACAGGCGCCGCTACCGTGCCCAGCTAATTTTTGTATTTTTAGTAGAGATGGGGTTTCACCGTGTTAGCCAGGATGGTCTCAATCTCCTGACCTCGTGATCCGCCCGTCTCAGCCTCCCAAAGTGCTGGGATTACAGGTGTGAGCCACCGCGCCCAGCCTCTATCCTTAATTAGGCCTGTCAGTTAAGGAATTCTTCCAGGGGCTTGGGTGTGTATCTGAGCCAGATCACATAATAGATGAGTAATCCTGTGCAAGGCAGTTACTTTTTAAAGCTTTGATTTCGCATCTGTGAAATAGGGATAATAGTATGGGCTTTGCAAAAATGTTGGAAAGATTAAATATAATGTACAATGCTAGCATTAAATAAATGTTACTTTGTGTGTGTGTGTGTGTATACATATCCTATATGTTAAAATGCCTTCAGTTGCAACTACTAGAAAATCTGCCCACATCTGACAAACTATATAGAAATGTATTCTAGCACTTAACAGGAAGTCCTGAGACAGGGCGAGCTTCAGGGCTGGTTGACTCAAGCTCAGCAATGTCATCAAGGACAGAGGTTCTTTCCATTTCTCTGCCCTGCCATCATCAAGCTGGTAGCCACAGGGCTTAAGCAGATCTAGGAGTCACATCCAGACTTGACCACACTCAGAAGGAAGAAAGACCCGTTCCTTCTATGGTTCACTCTTAGGAAAGTTCCCTAGAAGTATCCCAGCGGAACTTCTCTAATGTCTCATTGGTCACATGTATCTCCCACGCCTGTACCAGAACCAGTCACCGGAAGAGGAAACAGGATTCCCTCAGACCAATTCCCTTAGCCTCCCCTAGAACTCCCATGAGGTCATCCTGGAAAGGGAAGGTGGACATCTCCGCATTGTTGGGATTCTGCTAGGAATGCAGAAGTGGGAGAAGATACCAGGCAGGCAACGGCATACATCGCAGAGCCCAGGCTCATTTCTCAATAGCTCCCCTCATCACACCATCTCCATCCGTGCCAGGTTTCATCCCCTTTCCAATTTTGGAAGCGTGTGTTCATGCTTTCTTTTCCAGGCATCTTGACTCCCACTCGTGGAATGAATGGGCAAGGCTGTGTGTTTCTAATGCTAACAGATGCTTCTGTGTTCCAAGACAGGCATGGTGCTTCCAACATTAAGAATGGATCTAGTTTTATACATCACCTGCCTCCAGGGAGATTTAGAATTATACAAATTGTGCCAGGGCTGATGGACTCAAAGAGGCATGGCCAGCACATGTGGATGAAGTTAATGTCTGGGCTGGCCTTCTCAGAAAAGTGGCAGCCTTCTCTCCTTTCATTCTTCTTCACAGTAGTTGCCCATAGAAAGCACATTCGAGAAAGCTCTAGAAAACATTTTAATCCCTTAATGCATTGATTTCTACCACTTCCCAAATACAACCCACTGAGTTGTCCCATGCTAGTTTGTCCTCTGTCCTGGACAGTGGCCACTCTTTTGCTTGTATCCGAATTTACTCTGCCCGTAGCCCATTGCTGCAGGATACTACAGGGAGAAGGCAAGCTGATGCGATACACCAAGCTCCTCACGATGGTAATGGCTACTGTGTTATCATTCCAGCAAAACCTATTTGGAATTCAGGTGCTTTTATTTGTTTGGTTTGGTTTACCTGAAATCCACGTCTTAAGCCTCCACTGCCGATGTCCTTCCCATCACATCACATGTACAGCTTACTAATCCTTCCAAGTCTAGTTCAGACACTGCCTCTTTCCTGAACACTCTACTGGTTGCAAAGCTAGAGGATTTTTTTTTTTCCTCCTGGAGCTCCCAGCCCCATTACTCTATTTCACTCTTGCTCCCTGCAATATGCTTGACCTGATATTTTAGTTATTTTTAAACTTGTATTTTCCCTCCTCTGGACAATTAGCTTCTGCAGAGGTGGCTAGTGGCCAGGGCTGATTGATATTAGCCTCCTACCCAGTGCCCAGCAGGGCATCGGCTGCAGGGCCGTAGAGGAGAGAATACTGTTCCAGAAAAAGGAATTCCAGATCCCTATTTGGCATCAGCCATGCTCTGGGCCTCAATTTTCTTTATCCATGAGATGAAAGGATCGGGTCAGATTTTCTCTAAAATTCTTTATGGTCAAATAGGCTTTTGATAAAGCATGGAGTAATTGATTTACTCAAGTGTGGGAGGAGGGAAAGGGGATTTGAGGCAAATGTGTGTGGGGGGGGGGTGGGGTATGTATATGTGTGTGTGTTAAGTAGGAAGGAGGAAAGTGGTCAGCTTTCTTATTGACACACTGTATAGGCATCCATGAAAGTCTTCAAAAATGAGTCTGGCTCTAGGAACTGTAGAGAGGCAGGTGTCAAACCCAACTTTCTTTCTTCTGAAAGAGGTGACTTACAGGACAGTGCTTAGAGGGAAGGGCTTTATAATTAAACAGAGCCAGGTTTAAATCCTGGCCCCATCAGTTAGAAAGTGTGATTTTGGACAGGCTGTCTAATCTTTCTAAGCCTCAATTTCCTTATCTGCAAAATTGGGATAATATGAGGATTTGATTCAATAAAACACATGGCTATGAGGATTAAATGAGATAATATATCTAAGGCACCCAGCACAAGGCCTGACATACAGAAAGTGCTTCGCAGGTGTAATAGTAATAATAATTATTATTAATGAATATCTCAATAATTATAAGATGAAAACGGTTAAACGTTAAGTCCCCAGAAAACGTTTGCATGATCTCCGTTCTCTTCTGATAATACAGAATACATTTAGAGTTCCAGAATAAGAGGGAGGGAGGCCTTCCCACCCCGCTTTTTGCTATCCCATATTTTCTTTCCTCTTTTTCTTGACTTTTAAAAGAAAAAGAGCCCAATTCTTCTTTTTAGCTTTTGAACACATTTTGTTTCCATAGCAAGTTTTAGACCTGCTTTGCCTGTGTTTCTTACACACGTGTAAACCGCCCCACCACACCCACCCGCCGCCCCGCTCCCCACACCCCACCCAGAAGATTCGGGCTTCTCTGGAAGGTTTATGTGTCACTCTTCATTCTAATGACTTTTAAGGACAAGCAGCCTGAGTCTGTACCTGTCCAGGTGATGGGAGATCGGCTGGGAAGATGCCCTCATTCTCTGGGAAGAAAGACGTCCTGTCTAATCCTTGGCAGGCGGCAGAGGAGAGAGGATGCTTACAGACCGATGCCTTCCGCATCTCGCTTGCCAAGAATGAGTGGCATGTGAATAACGCTCCGCTCAGCAGTTCTGGGCAGGTGCCCAGGCCCAGCTAGGATGGTCCCTGTGGCCCTGGAGGAACCACGCCAAGAATCTACACGCTGCCAAAAGCTTTCCTCCCTGGGCGCCATTCTGGCCGCTTAATTCTCCTGGCAAGATGTTTCTAGATCATTCTTCTAAACTTCCCCCAGAAAACCCCCAGAAAAGGAATGGGAAAACCTGGAAATTGTGGGAAACATTTGGATTTTCTCCATGATGCTGTTGAAGTGATTACCATTTAAAAAAAAACTAAAAATAGCTGCTTGGAGAAAATGACATGCTTGCCCCAGGTGGTCACAGGGAACCTGGCCACAGAAGCCATGCCTCTGCTTCCTCCTTCCGGGGCCTGAGAGCACAGAGGTTCCCGACGCCCACCTGTTGGCACAGACCCTTTCCAAGGGTCAGCCCCATAGCTTTCTTCAGGAGGTAAAACTCATCTCTCGCTGATGGAACCAGATGTAATGACGGACTCATTTACAATAATAAAAAAAATTCCTTTGGTCTCTGCAGTGATGCCAGGACTCCAAGGAGAAATGGTGGTTGTAGGACCTATTTGCCATGTACATCACCCCCTTGGGCCTCAAAGAATTGAGATGAGAGGGGAAACAGCCTGAAAGCCAATTTGGTTTCAGTGATTTGAGACCCTGTGGGGTACCTGCCTGGACAATGAGTAGTTTTAGCCTAAGGCAAACTGAGTGAAAATAGGCAGAAAAATCAGCGAGTTTTGGCAGCGTATGCAACTGAAAGCAATTTTTTTAAGGTCCTGGAGAAAAATCTCTGTGTTTGGAGGTTACATCTGTGCATGGATAATGGCGTGTTTTTGTTTGTTATTACTGCATGTTTCAATGTCTCAGCCATTACTGAAATTATGGGAAATGGCTGGATGCTGTTCAGTTTGAGGTTGTAAGTGAAAATGTTAAGGCTTTGTGCTTGTGAGAATTGATATTTTTTTCCCCCTCATTATTTGTTCTCATGTTGCTATAAAGAGTGCATTTTTGATGGGAAATCCGTATAAGTTTATTTATCTACTGTAGAAGCAAGGTCGTTTTCTTTGTTCCTGCCTTACTATCTTCCTCTTTTCCTCCCTCCTTTCCTTTTTTTTCTTTTTAGCTTGCCTTAAAACCACATGGAGGTAGGTTTACAGGCTGAACCTAAGACCCCAATGTGTCCTTGTCATAAAGCATAATTCAGGAAAATTCTGTCTTCTACTGAGCTATCTAGCTGTGCCCGCTTGAAGTCTTTAAAACCTCCATTTTCAAAACCTCCTGGTGCATGCACAGTTAGAAGCGTTTAAAATTCCAATAAAATACACAGTCTAAAAATGTCTTAGCTTTTAGCTACCAGGTTGTTCCTAACAGCAAATGTAAATGAATGGAGGGGCTGCTTCTTAGCTTTTGGAAATATGTCAATGTTATTGCACCTACCTGGGCGAGCATTTTCTCTTTAAGAGCCACAGTGCGTTTCACAAGATGTACAACATACACACTTTACGTGCTATGTGGGATGGCCGCTACTCACAGGCGGAGGAGAATGTGCCAGATTTGTACATTTCTCGTATCCCTGCCAAGACTCCTGAGTGAAGGAAGTACTTGAGCCTGAAAGCACTGTAGCCTCCAGCATTGGCTGTTAGCCCTTTAGAGAGCAGAGGAGGTCTCTCAATGACATTTTTCTCACTTCTTGTTCATGGACATGGTCACGTGAGGCAGATGGGCCTGCTGCAGCTGGAGGGCCTCTCCTCATTTAAGATGGTACACTCCCTTCTCCGCCCCTTGCCCCCTCCACTCAATTTTCTCAGGGAGCTGAATCACAGGAGTTGCCTCTACGATTAAGATTTGAAAAGAAGCAGCGCTGGCTGTGTTTTCATGCCCTTGGTGAGATGGACCCCACTGTCTTCCCATGTATTTACTGGCTTTCTGCTGGACGGCCACCATGCCCTTATGCCCCTGAAAGGAAGAACCTGTCTAATTGAGGCCAGCATGAGCCGAAGTTTGCGGTAATTATCTCGGGGATGGAGCAGCTGGAGGAACATCACCTAATGAGGCCAGCATGGGTTCCAAGACAGCTCTCAGCGTGGGCCCACAGTGGCAGGAGGGACTGCTCCTAGGGCCAGGAAACATTGCTTGGAACGATGATTCCTAATTGTGATGCATCCAGAAGAAAGCATTGTTGCTCAGGGCATAACACCCCATGATTTTGAAATTTTTAACCTAGCTTTTGGTTTCATTTCAGTATACCTAGGCATACTTTTTAAAAGCCAAATCATTCCCTGAGGTTTGACATGGAAAACACCAGCCTGTTACGAAGTCCTCCTCCCCACTATTCCATGGCTCCCCTAGAAAAACCCCTTACACTCTGAGCTATCGTTTCAGGTATGTACCGCCCTATTTCTAATACTCTGGTTTTGTTATTTTCTGGTTTTATATATTAACTTTAGATTTCCTACTGGGAAGGTAAGGGTTTAGATCTTGTATCCTTCCTGCGCCCCCATACACAGGCACACACTTCTCCGCCACTTACTTCCTCCAGTGTAATTGTGTCAGAATTTTTGTGAAATAACTATGTTGAATTTCTGTCGATAAGACAGTATACATTTTACTAACAATTGAGTCACAATTATGCCTCTTGTCTTGCACAAATTTTGCTCTCCCTGGACTTTGTAATTGCCTATCGTTATCCTCCTTCCCCCACCACCAAAGTTTGCTTTGCTTTGTTTTTGTTTGTTTGTTTGTTTTGTTTTGTTTTTCTTTTTTTGAGACAGGTCTTGCTCTGTTGCCCAGGCTGGAGTACAGTGATGTGATCTCGGCTCACTACAGCCTCAACCTCCTAGGCTCAAGCAAGTCTCCCACCTCAGACTCTCAAGTAGCTGGGAGCACAAACCTGTGCCACCATGCCTGGCTATTGTTTAAGTTTTGTGCAGGGATGGAGTCTTACCATGTTGGCCAGGCTGGTATCAAACTCCTGGGCTCAAGTGATCCTCCTGTCTCAGCCTCCCAAAGTGCTAGGATTATGGGTGTGAGTCACCACGCCTGGCCAACTAGTTTTCTATTAATCTATCAGCAGTTAATTCCCGAACTCTCATCTGTAATTATAAATCTGCTCCAGATTTGTTTGAGCACATCAGGGAATCTCTTGGTTTTACTTTCCCTTCTGAAATGCAGAACTACTTCCTCCTCCTCCTCCACTTGGATAAGCAGTTCTCTATCTCTGCTTCTTAACCACTGTCCTGGGGTTTTTCTCCAGTGTCGTTCCAGGAACTCCTTCATCTTTTTGCTCTGCGTTAGATCCCTTGTTTCCAGGATAGCATGTGTTCGTCTTGTCTTGTTTATTCCCTGACTTTGGTGGACCACATCTTCTAGAACTTTCCTAGGGAAAGATACCTGGGATATAACTTTTATTTTGAGACTCTGGATATAGGGATATAGCAGTTACGTCATTTTTAGTTTCTTAGTTACTGTCTTAGTTTATTTTATTATTTTTATTTTTTTGTAGAGTTGGGATCTCGCTGTGTTGCCCAGGCTGGTCTTGAACTCCTGGGCTCAAGTGATCCTCCCAAAGTGCTGGGATTACAGGTGTGAGCTACCGCACCCAGCCTTGTCTTAGTCCATTTTATGTTGCTATAACAGAATACCTGAGACCAGGTAGTTTGTAAAGAAAAGAGGTTACTTGGCTCATGATTCTAGTTGCTGAAAATTTCAAGATGGAGCATCTGCATCTGGTGAGGGCCTCACTCTGCTTTAACTCACATCAGAAAGTGGAAGGAGGGCCCAGTGCAGAGATCACATGGCACAAAAGAAAGCAAGTGGGGGAAGTTCCATGCTCATTTTAACAACCAGTGCTCTTGCAGGAACTAATACAGTGAGAACACACTCACCCCTCAGAAAAGGATCCACTGGCATGACCCAGTAGTTTTCCATCAGGCTCCACCTCCAACATTGCCACACTGGGGATCAAATTTCAACATGAGGATTGGAGGGAACAAATATCCAAACCATAGAAATTACCTTCATGTAATGTCTTTATTTCATTGTTTAATCAATTTTCAGACCACAGCTCTTCTAGGATAAGGTTCTTAGTACCTCTACCCTCCTTCCCTTCATCACTTACTACTCTCCCAACTTCAATGTTCTCTTCCCTTACAATAGTCTTGGCCGGGTACAGTGGCTGGCATCTGTAATCCCATTACTTTGGGAGCCCAAGGTGGGAGAGTCACTTGAGCCCAGGAGCTTGAGACCAGCCTGGGCAACATAATAAGACCCCATCTTTACAAAATAAATTTAAAAATTAGCCAGGCATGGTGGCATGTTCCTGTAGTCCCAGCTCTCCGGAGGCTGAGGTGGGAGGATCACTTGAGTCAAGGAGTTCAAGGCTGCAGTGAGCTATGATCGTGCTCCTGCATTCCAGCCTGGGTGACAGAAAAAGACTATGTCTCTAAAAAAAAAAAAAAAGACACGCACACACACACACACAAACAAGCACCCTATTCTTTGACTTTATTTTTACTTTTCCCATAAAAAATATTTGCCTGTAAACATAATTAACTTTGCTTAGTATGTAGCTTAGCTTTATAAGACAGCATACCTTTTTTTTTTTTTTTTTTTTTTTCTTTTTTTGAGACAGAGTTTTGCTCTATCGTCCAGGCTGGAGGGTAGTGGTACGATCTTGGCTCATTGCAACCTCTGTCTCCTGGATTCGAGTGACTCTGCTGCCTCATCCTCCCAAGTAGCTGGGATTACAGGCGTGTGCTACCACACCTGGCTAATTTTTGTATTTTTGGTAGAGACAGTGTTTTGCCATGTTGGCTAGGC
Source organism: Piliocolobus tephrosceles (assembly GCF_002776525.5). Classification (NCBI taxonomy): domain Eukaryota; kingdom Metazoa; phylum Chordata; class Mammalia; order Primates; family Cercopithecidae; genus Piliocolobus; species Piliocolobus tephrosceles. The sequence continues at coordinate 208,122,535 of NC_045434.1, read as the reverse complement.
TGGTCTCAATCTCCTGACCTCAGGTAATCTGCCTGCCTCAGCCTTCCAAAGTGCTGGTGAGCCACTGTGCCTGGCCAAGACAGTATATACTTGATTAACAATGGAGCCATGATTATACTTCCTGTCTTGCACATTATGACATGATTTACATGAAAAATGATTTACATTTCCTTTTTTTCATTATCTGAATTTATGTTATTCTAATATTTTTTCTCAAACTGTCATATCACTTGATTCTCCTTTATGTTTGGAGACCTTGTTCTGAGGATCTCTGTCCTCTTGTTCCCTGTGCTCTACCCTGAGTTGAGTGATGTCCTTGGGTTACCTGAACAGTCATGACTTCTATTTAGTACTGTCCTTGGTGTAGTCACTGTTTCCTGAATCTCATGCATGGTTTTTTTTTTTTTTCTTTTTCTTTTTTTTCCCTAATTTTCCTCCTTATTTACTGGATGATTCCATAAATAAAGAAAGAAGATGTGGGACTGGGTGCAGTGGCTCATGACTGTAATCCCAGCACTTTGGGAGGCTGAGGCAGGTGGATCGCCCGAGGTCAGAAGTTTGAGACTGGCTTGGCCAACATGGTGAAACCCTGTCTTTACTAAAAATACAAAAAAGTAGCTGGGCATGATGGTGGGCACCTATAATCCCAGCTACTCGGGAGGCTGAGGCAGGAGAATCACTTGAACCTGGGAAGCGGAAGTTGCAGTGGGCCAAGATCATGCCATTGCACTCCAGTCTGGGCAACAAGAGTGAAACTCTGTCGAAAGAAAGAAAGGAAGAAAGGAAGGAAGGAAGGGAGGAAGGGAGGGGAAGGAAGGAAGGGGAAGGAAGGAAGGAAGGAAGGAAGGAAGGAAGGAAGGAAGGATGGAAGGAAGATGTGGAGGTAAACTTTCTTAGTCCTTGAAGGTACAAAAAGACCTTTATTTTATCCTCAGAATTGATTGACAATTTGGCTAGGAATGAAATTCTAGGTCAAAACTCATTTGACCGTCTCAAAAACAAAAAAAAAGAAAAAGAATACTGGGAGTGACTTGATGACAGTTAAATTTGCTTCTTGTTTGGTAAAGTTTCATTTTTTTCTTTGGAACATTTTAGGATATTTTTCTTATCCTCAGTCAACTTCAATTTTAGAAGAGTTTGCCAAAGTGAGGATGTTATAGGCGGTATGGTTGATCCTTGAACAACACAGGTTGGAACTGCATGGGTTCATTTCTTCCACTTTTGTCACCCCCAAGGCAGTGAGACCAACCTCTCCCCTTTCTTCTCATTCTCAGCCTACTCAATGTGAAGACAGCAAGTATAAAGACCCTTATGATGACCCATTTCCACTTAATGGATAGTAAATATATTTTCTTTTCCTTACGATTTTCTTAATAAGACTTTCTTTTCTTCAGCTTACTTTATTGTAAAGGATACAATACACAATATATATAACACAACGTATGTGATAATAGGTATTTATGTTATCATTAAGGCTTCTGGTCAACAGTAAGTTATTAGTAGTTAAGTTTCCATGTATTTGAAACAATTCAGATTTTCGACTGCAAAGGGGTTTTGTGCTGCTAACCCTCGTGTTGTTCAAGGGTCAACTGTATAATGCCAAAGAATGCAGGCCATGGACCCTGCCTGGCTGAGTTTAAACCCTAGCTGTCTCATTTACTAGCTTGGGTTAAGTGTTTTAACCAGTAACAGTGTCTCCATTTTCTCAGCTGTATTAATAAAATTAATAAAACAGTGTTGATAATAGCAGCTACCTCTTAGATTTATTGGGAGGATTACAAAGTCACTACAGTGGTGGGCGCCTGTAGTCCCAGTTACTCGGGAGGCTGAGGCAGGAGAATGGCATGAACCGGGGAGGTGGAGCTTGCAGTGAGCCGAGATAGCACCACTGCACTCCAGCCTGGGCAACAGAGCGAGACTCTGTCTCAAAGAAAAAAAAAAGAAAGAAAAAGAAAGTCACTACAGGGCTGGGCGCGGTGGCTCACGCCTGTAATCCCAGCACTTTACTTTGGGAGGCCGAGGCCGGCGGATCACGAGGTGAAGAGATCAAGACCATCCTGGCCAACCTGATGAAACCGTCTCTGCTAAAAAAAAAAAAAATACAAAAATTAGCTGGGTATGGTGGCACACACCTGTAGTCCCAGCTACCTGGGAGGCTGAGGCAGGAGAATCACTTGAACCTGGGAGGCGGAGGTTGCAGTGAGCCAAGATTGCGCCACTGCACTCCAGCCTGGTGACAGGGTGAGACTCCATCTCAAAAAAAACCAAAAGGTCACTGCATACAAACCTTTCTAAAGTAGTGCCTGGCACATAAGAGGTTTTCAGTGACCTTTAGCTGTGACTACTGTTATTGCTATTTATTATAATAGTCTCTTTAAACATAAGCACCAGGTGTGGTGGCTTAGTCCTGTAATCCCAGCACTTTAGGAGGCCGAGGCGGGAGGATCACTTGAGCCCAGGAGTTTGAGATCAGCCTGGCCAATGTAGTGAGACCCTCTTTCTACAAAAAAATTTAAAAATTAGCCCGGTGTGGTGGTGGGTACCTGTGGTCCCAGTGATCACTTGAGCCCAGGAAGTTGAGACCGCGGTGAGCCGTCACCATGCCACTGTACTCCAGCCTGGGCAACAAAGCAAGACCCCATCTCAAAACAAAACAAAACAAAAAAACTTGAGGTGCTATGATTTTCATTTCTAATAGAAACTTTAATTATTCTTTATTTTCATCCCCTGCTTTTCCTCTCATCCCTGTTCTCTTTCTCTGTGACTTTTGGCATATTTTCTCTGTTGCTTGTTTTTCCCTTCATCTTTTTCTGAACTTTTTGTTTTACTTGCTGGATGATACTCTCAAATTTAACATCTAGCCTCAATATTACATTTTTTATTTTGGTAATAGTAGATACAATTTCTAAGAGTTTTCTCTTATTCTCTGACTGTTCCATTGCTACAGTACCCCTTTCTTGTTTTATGGATAAAATGTAGTCTGGAATCTTTATTTTGTTTATATGTTATTTCCTGTTCCTAAACTCATGGTTTTCCCAAAGCCGTATTTTTTGTTTTGTTTTGTTTATGTTTCTTTTGTGTTTGAGACTTTCCTTCAATGTCAGGAAGTCCTCGGTGGTCTGTTTATACTCAAGAATGAGTTGATGCTAAAGCAGATGGGCAATTATGTACATGTGGATGGCAGGCTTTGCTTGATGGTGAACAGGTGGCACCAACCATTATGCTGACTCCCCCAAAATGCCAAGATTTCTACATTTTTGCTCTAGGATGTCAACATCCACATCAGCTGTCCTTATTTTCTTCAGAGAGTTCATTGTATGTGTTTGACAAAGAACACTCCGCTTTTTGTTTGATTGGATTTTGGTTTGGCTTTTATATTTTGGTCTTGTCTGGTAAAGACTAGCTGTAGGGTATTCTGTAGTTGAATTCTATAGTTGAAGGTGGAGATGGGAACCAGTGCTTCCACACATTCTTTTTTTTTTTTTTTTGAGACGGAGTCTTGCTCTGTCACCCAAGCTAGAGCGCAGTGGTGCGATCTCGGCTCACTGCAACCTCCGCCTCCCAGATTCAAGTGATTCTCCTGCCTCAGCCTCCTGAGTAGGTGGGACTGCAGGCACCCACCAGTACACCCAGCTAATTTTTTCTATTTCTTTTTTAGTAGAGATGGGGTTTCACCATGTTAGCCAGGATGGTCTCAATCTCCTGATCTCGTGATCCACCTGCCTTGGCCTCCCAAAGTGCTGGGATTACAGGCGTGAGCCACCGCACCCGGCCACAACCGTTCAATTAATCTCCTTCTTTCAGGTGCACACTTCACTCTCTTTCTGGATATAATCTTGCCCAGTCCCAAGTCTTTCCGGAGTTCTGTGAACATGGAGCTCTTGCTTGTGCTCAGTTCCTCCCATCTCTTTTGGGCACCATTGCCTGGGCCTCTTCCCTGCCACACTTCCCTGGGTGTCTTCATTGGTCACCACTACATCATCTGATTTATATCATGGAAATTTGCTGGAATCTCTAAGCTGCTGACAACCTCCTTGTCATGACTGTGGGTTTATGCTCATTTTATTTCCCTACCATCATTTTAAAGAGGAGAGCAACAATATAAATAATGATGAGTCCGTCCTCTTAATCAAATACCATGATTTTTTAAAGCCTAATTTAAAGGCTAGATTATAACAGGGAATGGAACTGTATTGTTTTACAAGATGCATATTTTTGTGTGATTTGCATATGGAACAACTCACAGACTCAACAGAGGAAAACGTCTCTCTCTAATGATGAAAATATTATCTATCCTGAAAACTGCTGGCCTAAAAATTTCTCTGCAGATTCAGAAAACGATGATACCAACAGTCATACTAGTCATAACAGCAACAGCAGGGAATTTCATATTTTTCCAGACTATAGTTTCTCAGAGCACTTTCAGAAGCATCATCTCACTCTGCAGATGCCCTGTTTCCCAGAAGCATTATCATCCCCATTTTTCAGCTAAAGAAATAGAGGTTCCCGGAGACTAAGGACTTGCCAAAGGTTACACAACAAGCCTGTTGACTTTTTCTTTAGCGTGATGTCCATGTTTGCTGTTGGTTAATGATTTGCATAGAATTCACTACCATGAATGGCTTAGCTTAAATGGGTGCCAAATATCTGGTAACTTTATACAGCCTGAAATCTTTGCTTCTCAGCTTAGTATCTCAGGAGCAATTTAATACCCCTTTATGGTAGAAGGGTTTCCAGAAACAGTAAGGGTGGCCTCTTGTGTGAACCAAGTCTACACCCTTTCACTTGGCCTGCAACAAAGGACCATCTGCCCTTAGAACTTCCAACTTCATTGTGCTATCGAAATCTGTACTTTCAAAGCTGTGTGTTTATGGTTTCCTTTGTGTTATCACCTGACAAACAGTTCTTACATCTTGCATGTGATACAAGAGGTGTATCCATTTGTATCGTATATGTTAATTGAACTGGGCCTGGGAAAAGATGGTATCAACTAGGAGGCAGGCACGAGCCCATTATTGTAATCCATGCCTGGAAAGAGAGAATTTCACATTCCCATTGCTGATCCTCAAACCACCCAAATGCAGCAACAGGCTTTTGACCTCACTTGGCGATAACCAAATGGTATCAAATGTAGACATGCTTATACTCTTTCAAATAATTACTGGTATCAGCCCCATTTTTATTTTTAAATAATTGTAATCTAATTGAATACCTAATGTATATTTCAATGTGGGAAATTTGGAAAATACACAGAAGAAAAGAAAGTAAGTCATAGGTAATAACATCAAGTAGAGATAAACCCTGCTAACATTGTGATACATACACACACGTGTGGGTGTATATTCTCAATTATATATGTGAATGTACCTACATTATAAAACTATGTGAACAGTGTAGTCTCCATTCAGTTTGACACTTATTGAGGTCACACTTTTAACACATTCTTAAAATAGTTTCACATGCTATACAGTCTTCATCTACAACATCATTTACAAAGCATCAAAGAGTTTCATAGGGTGTTTACTAATTCTGTTTCCAGGTTGTAGAAAAAAAAGACAAAGATGGGAATATGAATGATCAATGTATCATAATTTTGATGGTCTCAACTGTACTCTTAAAAAGACACTAAACTGGCAGTTTTGAACCATGCATTTTTTTAGGACATAATCTATATACTTTAGTGCCCCAGAAAGGCCATTTGTTAGCTGTTTTCCTGTTAAAATTCATTTTCTGAAAGCAAACAATGTTTCACTGCTCAGAAGCAATGAAAATGATCACTTTGATATTTTCATGACCGCCTGTCAGGAATTGGCTATAATTCCTATTTTGATGTTGTCATTAAGTTAAGGAATTAGTTGCACTACTATTTATTGAGTCTCCAGCTCTCATGCTAGGCCCTCTGGAAACTGATAAACAAGCAGACAACACATGATTCCTCTCATCATGGGATTTCTAGTCTGGTGAACTAATCAACAGTGCTATCTATGGACCAGTGTTCCCAAACTCCTAGCACCCAGAGAAAGTGGGCATATTTTTATAGCAGTTTGTGATAAAGAGACAAGGTTATTGGAAGAATGAGGTAAACTTCCTGGGCCTTTGATCAACCCTCACCACACCTGTAACCATTCCTATCACACCAGTTGCCCCAGTAGAGCAGTGAAAGAGCTCCCCAGTACTAAATTTTATTTTGGAGGGCAAGAAGGAATTATGGATGTGGTATGACATTACATGATTATTTGTGGAAAGAAATGAAAGGATGATAAAATAAGAAAGAGAATTTAATTCATTTATTTCCTGTTTTTTTGTCTAAGTTCTTTAATGCCTTACAGTACTTTTTAAAAATCTTTTAGTTTTAATTTTTGTGGGTACATAGTAGGTGGATATATTTATGGGGTATGTGAGCCATTTTGATACGGGCATGCAATGCACAATAACCACGTATGGCTAAATGGGGTATCCATCACCTCAAGCATTTATCCTTTGTGTTACAAATAATTCAGTTATACTCTTTGAGTTATTGTTAAATATACAATTAAATTATATTTGACTGTAGTCATCCTGTTGTGTTAGCAAATACTAGGTCTTACTCATTCTTTTTGCCATTTTTTTTTTTTTGTACTCATTAAGCATCTGTACCTCCCCCTGACCCTCCAACTACCCTTCTCAGCCTCTGGGAACCATCCTTCTACTCTTTACCCCTATGAGTTCAATTCTTTTGATTTTTACATATTACAAATAAGTGAGAACATGCAATGTTTATCTTTCTGTGCCTGGCTTACTTCATTTAGCATAATGATTTCCAACCAGTTCCATCCAAGTTCTTGAAAATGATAGGATCTCATTTGTTTTATGGCTAACTAGTACTCCGTTGTGTATAAGTATCAAATTTTCTTTATCCACTCATCTATTGATGGGCACTTAAGTTGCTTCCAAATTTTGGCTATTGTGAAGAGGGCTCCAACAAACACAGGAGTGCAGATATCTCTTCAGTATAGTGATTTCCTTCCTTTTGGGTATGTGCCTAGGAGTGGGATTGCTGGATTGTATAGTAGCTCTAATTTTAGTTTTTTGAGAAACTTCCAAACCATTCCCCATAGTGGTTGTACTAATTTAAATTCCCATCAATAATGTATAAGGGTTCCCTTTTCTTCATATCCTTGTCAGCATTTGTTATTGCCTGACTTTTGGATATAAGCCATTTTAACTGGAGTGAGATGATATCTCATTGTAGTTTTGATTTGCATTTGTCTAATGATCGAGAATGTTGAGCATCTTTTCATATACTTGTTTGCTATTGGTATGTTCTTTTTTATTGAGAAATGTCTATTCAGATCTTTTGCCCATTTAAAAATCAGATTATTAGATTTTTTTCCCTATAGAGTTGTTTGAACTTCTTATAAAATCTAGTTATTAATCCCTTGTCAGATGGGTAGTTTGCAAATATCATCTCCAATTCTGTGGGTTGTCTTGTCACTTTATTAATTGTTTCCTTTGCCGTGCAGAAGCTTTTTAATTTGATGTGTTCCCATATGGCTGTATTTGCTTTGGCTGCCTATGCTTGTGGGGTATCACTCAAGAAATTTTTGCCCAGATCAATGCTCTGGAGAGTTTCCCCCAATGTTTTATTTTAGTAGTTTCATAGTATGAGGTTTAGATTTAAGTCTTTAATCCATTTTGATTCCATTTTTGTGTATGTTGAGAGATAGGGATCTAGTTTCATTCTTTTGCATTTGGATATCCAACTTTCCCAGCATCATTTATGTCTTTTCCTCAGTCTATGTTATTGGAACCTTTGTCACAAATGAGTTTGCAGCTGGGCACAGTGGCTCATACCTGTAATCCCAGCACTTTGGGAGCCCAAGGTGGGTGTATCACCTGAGGTCGGGAGTTGGAGAACAGCTTGACCAACATGGAGAAACCCTATCTCTACTAAAAATACAAAAAAAATAGCAAGGCGTGGTGGTGCATGCCTGTAATCCCAGCTACTTGGGAAGGGTGAGGCAGGAGAATTGCTTGAACCTGGGAGGTGGACGTTGCTATGAGCCAAGATTGCGCCATTGCACTCCAGCCTGAGCAACAAGAGTGAAACTCTGTCTCAAAAAACAAACAAACAAAAAAGAGTTTGCTGTACATCTTTGGATTTATTTCTGGGTTTTCTATTCTGTTCCACTGGTCTAGATGTCTATTTTTATGCTAGGACCATAACCTTTTGGTTACTATAGGTCTGTGGTATAATTTAAAGTCAGATAATGTTATTCTTCCAGTTTTGTTCTTTTTGCTTATAATAGTTTTGGCCATTCTGGGTCTTATGTGGTTACATATAAATTTTAGGATTGTTTTTTCTGCTGATGTGCAGAATGCTATTAGTATTTTGATAGGGATTGCATTGACCTGTAGATTGCTGTGGGTAGCGTGGACATTTTAATAATATTGATTCTTCCAATCTATGAACATGAAATATCTTTCCATTTTTTTTTTTTGTCCTCTTCAACTTCTTTCATCAGTGTTCTATAGTTTTCATTCTACAAATGTTTCACTTTTTAAGTCCTAGGTATTTAATGTTATTTGTTGCTATTATAAATGGGATTTTAAAAAATTTCTTTTTCAGATTGTTCACTCTTGGTATACAGAAATGCTACTGATTTTGTATGTTTATTTTGTATCCTGCAACTTTACTGAATTTGTTTATCAGTTCTAATAGTTTTTTTGGTGGAGCCTTAGTTTTTTCCAAATATAAGATCACATAATCGACAAACGAAGATAATTTGGCTTCTTCCTTTCCCATTTGAATGTCCTTTATTTCTTTCTTGTCTGATTGTTCTAACTAGAATTTCCAGTACTATGTTGAGTAATAGTGATGAAAGTGGGCATCCTTGTCATGCCTCAGATCTTAGAGGAAAGGCTTTCTGTTTTTCCCCATTAAGTAGGATACTAGGGGCGGAGCAAGATGGCCGAATAGGAACAGCTCCAGTCTCCAACTCCCAGCGCGAGCGACACAGAAGACCGGTGATTTCTGCATTTTCAACTGAGGTACTGGGGTCATCTCACTAGGGAGTGCCGGACAATCGGTGCTGGTCAGCTGCTGCAGCCCGACCAGCGAGAGCTGAAGCAGGGCGAGGCATTGCCTCACCTGGGAAGTGCAAGGGGGAAGGGAATCCTTTTTCCTAGCCAGGGGAACTGAGACACAAAACACCTGGAAAATCGGGTAACTCCCACCCCAATACTGCGCTGTAAGCAAACGGGCACACCGGGAGAATATACCCAACACCTGGCCGGGAGGGTCCCACGCCCATGGAGCCTCCCTCCTTGCTAACACAGCAGTCTGCGGCGATCTAACCGCAAGGCAGCAGCGAGGCTGGGGGAGGGGCGCCCGCCATTGCTGAGGCTTAAGTAGGTAAACAAAGCCGCTGGGAAGCTCGAACTGGGTGGAGCTCACAGCAGCTCAAGGAAACCTGCCTGTCTCTATAGACTCTGCCTCTGGGGACAGGGCACAGCTAAAAAATAACAGGGGAAGCAGCAGAGGCCTGTGCAGATGCAAACGACTCTGACAGCTTTGAAGAGAGCAGTGGATCTCCCAACACGGAGGTTGAGATCTGAGAAGGGGCAGTCTGCCTGCTCAAGTGGGTCCCTGACCCCTGAGTAGCCTAACTGGGAGACATCCCCCACTAGGGGCAGTCTGACACCCCACACCTCACAGGGTGGAGTACACCCCTGAGAGGAGGCTTCCAAAGTAAGAATCAGACAGGTACACTCGCTGTTCAGCAATATTCTATCTTCTGCAACCTCTGCTGCTGATACCCAGGCAAACAGGGTCTGGAGTGGACCTCAAGCAATCTCCAACAGACCTACAGCTGAAGGTCCTGACTATTAGAAGGAAAACTATCAAACAGGAAGAACACCTATACCAAAACCCCATCAGTACGTCACCATCATCAAAGACCAGAGACAGATAAAACCACGAAGATGGGGAAGAAGCAGGGCAGAAAAGCTGGAAATTCAAAAAATAAGAGTGCATCTCCCCCTCCAAGGAGCGCAGCTCATCGCCAGCAATGGATCAAAGCTGGTCAGAGAATGACTTTGACGAAATGAGAGAAGAAGGCTTCAGTCCATCAAACTTCTCAGAGCTAAAGGAGGAATTACGTACCCAGCGCAAAGAAACTAAAAATCTTGAAAAAAGAGTGGAAGAATTGACAGCTAGACTAATTAATGCAGAGAAGGTCATAAACAAAATGACAGAGATGAAAACCATGACACGAGAAATACGTGACAAATACACAAGCTTCAGTAACTGACTCGATCAACTGGAAGAAAGAGTATCAGCGATTGAGGATCAAATGAATGAAATGAAGTGAGAAGATAAACCAAAAAAAAAAAAGAAGAAAAAGAAATGAACAAAGCCTGCAAGAAGTATGGGATTATGTAAAAAGACCAAATCTACGTCTGATTGGGGTGCCTGAAAGTGAGGGGGAGAATGGAAACAAGTTGGATAACACTCTTCAGGATATCATCCAGGAGAACTTCCCCAACCTAGCAGGCCAGGCCAACATTCAAATTCAGGAAATACAGAGAACGCCACAAAGATACTCCTCCAGAAGAGCAACTCCAAGACACATAATTGCCAGATTCGCCAAAGTTGAAATGAAGGAAAAAATCTTAAGGGCAGCCAGAGAGAAAGGTCGGTTACCCACAAAGGGATGCCCATCAGACTGACAGCAGATCTCTCGGCAGAAACTACAAGCCAGAAGAGAGTGGGGGCCAATATTCAACGTTCTTAAAGAAAAGAATTTTAAACCCAGAATTTCATATCCAGCAAAACTAAGTTTCATAAGTGAAGGAGAAATAAAATCCTTTACAGATAAGCAAATGCTTAGAGATTTTGTCACCACCAGGCCTGCCTTACAAGAGACCCTGAAGGAAGCCTTAAACATGGAAAGGAACAACCGGTACCAGCCGTTGCAAAAACATGCCAAAATGTAAAGACCATCGAGGCTAGGAAGAAACTGCATCAACTAATGAGCAAAATAACCAGTTAATATCATAATGGCAGGATCAAGTTCACACATAACAATATTAACCTTAAATGTTAATGGACTAAATGCTCCAATTAAAAGACACAGACTGGCAAACTGGATAAAGAGTCAAGACCCATCAGTCTGCTGTCTTCAGGAGACCCATCTCACATGCAGAGACATACATAGGCTCAAAATAAAGGGGTGGAGGAAGATCTACCAAGCAAATGGAGAACAAAAAAAAGCAGGGGTTGCAATCCTACTCTCTGATACAACAGACTTTAAACCATCAAAGATCAAAAGAGACAAAGAAGGCCATTACATAATGGTAAAGGGATCAATCCAACAGGAAGAGCTAACTATCCTAAATATATATGCACCTAATACAGGAGCACCCAGATTCATAAAGCAAGTCCTTAGAGACTTACAAAGAGACTTAGACTCCCATACAATAATAATGGGAGACTTCAACACTCCACTGTCAACATTAGACAGATCAACGAGACAGAAAGTTAACAAGGATATCCAGGAATTGAACTCATCTCTGCACCAAGCGGACCTAATAGACATCTATAGAACTCTCCACCCCAAATCAACAGAATGTACATTCTTCTCAGCACCACATCTCACTTATTCCAAAATTGACCACATAATTGGAAGTAAAGCACTCCTCAGCAAATGTACAAGAATAGAAATTATAACAAACTGTCTCTCAGACCACAGTGCAATCAAACTAGAACTCAGGACTAAGAAACTCAATCAAAACCGCTCAACTACATGGAAACTGAACAACCTGCTCCTGAATAACTACTGGGTACGTAACGAAATGAAAGCAGAAATAAAGATGTTCTTTGAAACCAATGAGAACAAAGATACAACATACCAGAATCTCTGGGACACATTTAAAGCAGTGTGTAGAGGGATATTTATAGCACTAAATGCCCACAAGAGAAAGCAGGAAAGATCTAAAATTGACACTCTAACATCACAGTTAAAGGAACTAGAGAGGTAAGAGCAAACACATTCAAAAGCTAGCAGAAGGCAAGAAATAACTAAGATCAGAGCAGAACTGAAGGAGATAGAGACACAAAAAACCCTCCAAAAAATCAATGAATCTAGGAGTTGGTTTTTTGAAAAGATCAACAAAATTGACAGACCGCTAGCAAGACTAATAAAGAAGAAAAGAGAGAGGAATCAAATAGACGCAGTAAAAAATGATAAAGGGGATATCACCACCGACCCCACAGAAATACAAACTACCATCAGAGAATACTATAAACACCTCTATGCAAATCAACTAGAAAATCTAGAAGAAATGGATAATTTCCTGGACACTTACACTCTCCCAAGACTAAACCAGGAAGAAGTTGAATCCCTGAACAGACCAATAGCAGGCTCCGAAATTGAGGCAACAATTAATAGCCTACCCACCAAAAAAAGTCCAGGACCAGATGGATTGACAGCTGAATTCTACCAGAGGTACAAGGAGGAGCTGGTACCATTCCTTCTGAAACTATTCCAATCAATAGAAAAAGAGGGAATCCTCCCTAACTCATTTTATGAGGCCAACATCATCCTGATACCAAAGCCTGGCAAAGACACAACAAAAAAAGAGAATTTTAGATCAATATCCCTGATGAACATTGATGCAAAAATCCTCAATAAAATACTGGCAAACCGGATTCAGCAGCACATCAAAAAGCTTATCCACCATGATCAAGTAGGCTTCATCCCGGGGATGCAAGGCTGGTTCAACATTCGCAAATCGATAAATGTAATCCAGCATATAAGCAGAACCAAAGACAAGAACCACATGATTATCTCAATAGATGCAGAAAAGGCTTTTGACAAAATTCAACAGCCCTTCATGCTAAAAACGCTCAATAAATTCGGTATTGATGGAACGTACCTCAAAATAATAAGAGCTATTTATGACAAACCCACAGCTAATATCATACTGAATGGGCAAAAACTGGAAAAATTCCCTTTGAAAACTGGCACAAGACAGGGATGCCCTCTCTCACCACTCCTATTCAGCATAGTGTTGGAAGTTCTGGCTAGGGCAATCAGGCAAGAGAAAGAAATCAAGGGTATTCAGTTAGGAAAAGAAGAAGTCAAATTGTCCCTGTTTGCAGATGACATGATTGTATATTTAGAAAACCCCATCGTCTCAGCCCAAAATCTCCTTAAGCTGATAAGCAACTTCAGCAAAGTCTCAGGATACAAAATTAATGTGCAAAAATCACAAGCATTCTTATACACCAGTAACAGACAAGCAGAGAGCCAAATCAGGAATGAACTTCCATTCACAATTGCTTCAAAGAGAATAAAATACCTAGGAATCCAACTTACAAAGGATGTAAAGGACCTCTTCACGACAACTACAAACCACTGCTCAGTGAAATCAAAGAGGACACAAGCAAATGGAAGAACATACCATGCTCATGGATAGGAAGAATCAATATCGTGAAAATGGCCATACTGCCCAAGGTTATTTATAGATTCAATGCCATCCCCATCAAGCTACCAATGAGTTTCTTCACAGAATTGGAAAAACGGCTTTAAAGTTCATATGGAACCAAAAAAGAGCCTGCATTGCCAAGACAATCCTAAGTCAAAAGGACAAAGCTGGAGGCGTCACGCTACCTGACTTCAAACTATACTACAAGGCTACAGTAACCAAAACAGCATGGTACTGGTACCAAAACAGAGATATAGACCAATGGAACAGAACAGAGTCCTCAGAAATAATACCACACATCTACAGCCATCTGATCTTTGACAAACCTGAGAGAAACAAGAAATGGGGAAAGGATTCCCTATTTCATAAATGGTGCTGGGAAAATTGGCTAGCCATAAGTAGAAAGCTGAAACTGGATCCTTTCCTTACTCCTTATACGAAGATTAATTCAAGATGGATTAGAGACTTAAATGTTAGACCTAATACCATAAAAACCCTAGAAGAAAATCTAGGTAGTACCATTCAGGACATAGGCATGGGCAAGGACTTCATGTCTAAAACACCAAAAGCAATGGCAGCAAAAGCCAAAATTGACAAATGAGATCTCATTAAACTAAAGAGCTTCTGCACAGCAGAAGAAACTACCATCAGAGTGAACAGGCAACCTACAGAATGGGAGAAAATTTTTGCAATCTACTCATCTGACAAAGGGCTAATTTCCAGAATCTACAAAGAACTCAAACAAATATACAAGAAAAAAACAAACAACCCCATCAAAAAGTGGGGAAAGGATATGAACAGACATTTCTTAAAAGAAGACATTCATACAGCCAACAGACACATGAAAAAATGCTCATCATCAATGGCCATCAGAGAAATGCAAATCAAAACCACAATGAGATACCATCTCACACCAGTTAAAATGGCAATCATTAAAAAATCAGGAAACAACAGGTGTTGGAGAGGATGTGGAGAAATAGGAACACTTTTACACTGTTGGTGGGATTGTAAACTAGTTCAACCATTATGGAAAACTGTATGGCAATTCCTCAAGGATCTAGAACTAGATGTACCATATGACCCAGCCATCCCACTACTGGGTATATACCCAAAGGATTATAAATTATGCTACTACAAAGACACATGTACACGTATGTTTATTGCGGCACTATTCACAATAGCAAAGACTTGGAATCAACCCAAATGTCCATCTGTGACAGACTGGATTAAGAAAATGTGGCACATATACACCATGGAATACTATGCAGCCATAAAAAAGGAAGAGTTTGCGTCCTTTGTAGAGACATGGATGCAGCTGGAAACCATCATTCTTAGCAAACTATCACAAGAAGAGAAAACCAAACACCACATGTTCTCACTCATAGGTGGGAACTGAACAATGAGATCACTTGGACTCGGGAAGGGGAACATTACACACTGGGGCCTATCATGGGGAGGGGGGAGGGAGGAGGGATTGCATTGGGGAGTTATACATGATATAAATGATGAATTGATGGGTGCTGACGAGTTGATGGGTGCAGCACATCAACATGGCACAAGTATACATATGTAACAAACCTGCACGTTATGCACATGTACCCTAGAACTTAAAGTATAATAATAAAAAAAAAGATAGAGACCAGGTGGAGATAATTGACTCGTGGGCATGGCCCAAACCTCCTCTTGAATTGCAATCCCCATAATCCCCCTGTATCAAGATAGAGACCAGGTGGAGATAATTGACTGGTGGGACTGGCCCAAACCTCCTCTTGAATTGCAATCCCCATAGTACGCCTATAT
>NC_045434.1:208092733-208107255 GCF_002776525.5 Piliocolobus tephrosceles | reverse complement strand
TGGCCCAAACCTCCTCTTGAATTGCAATCCCCATAGTACGCCTATATCAAGATAGAGACCAGGTGGAGATAATTGACTCATGGGCGTGGCCCAAACCTCCTCTTGAATTGCAATCTCCATAATCCCCCTATATCAAGATAGAGACCAGGTGGAGATAATTGACTCGTGGGCGTGGCCCAAACCCCCTCTTGAATTGCAATCCCCGTAATCCTGTAATCCCCCCCCCATCAAAAGAGAGACCAGGTGGAGGTAATTGACTCATGGGGGTGGTTTCCTCCATGCTGTTCTCAGGATAGGGAGTGAGTTCTTGCAAGATCTGATGGATTTATAAGGGGTTCTTCCCAGCTTCACTGGGCACTTCTCCTTCCTGCTGCCCTGTGAAGAAGATGTCTTGCATCCTCTTTGCCTTCCACCATGACTGTAAATCTCCTGAAGCCTCACCAGCCATGCTAAACTGTGAGTCAATTAAAACTCTTTCCCTTATTAAAAAAAAGAAAAAAAAAAGTATGATACTAGCCATGAGTCTGTTGTACATGGCTTTAATTATGTTGAGGTATGTTTCTTCTACCCCAGTTTTTTGAGGGTTTTTATCATGAAGGGATGTTAATTTTATTAAATGCTTTTTCAGCATCCATTGAAATAATCATATGGTTTTTATCTTTCATTCTGTTGATATTACACATCACACTGATTAATTTGCATTTGCTGAACCATCCTGGCATCCCAAAGATATATTCCACTTGGTCAATGATGAATGATCTTTTTAATATATTGTTGTACTTGGCTTGCTAGTATTTTGTTGAGGATTTTTGCATCAATATTCATCAGAGATTGGCTTATAGTCCGTCCGTCCTTCCGTCCTTCCTTCCGTCCTTCCTTCCTTCCTTCCTTCCTTCCTTCCTTCCTTCCTTCCTTCCTTCCTTCCTTCCTCCCTCCCTCCCTCCCTCCCTCCCTTCCTTCTTCTGATGTGTCTTTGCCTGGCTTTGGAATATCAAGGTAATACTGGCCTCAAATAATGAGTTTGGAAGTATTCCCTCTTCCTCTGTATTTTTTGGAATGGAGTAGGATTGCTATTAATTCTTGAATGTTTGGTAGAATTCAGCAGTGAAGTAATCAGGTCTGGGATTTTCTTTACTGGGAGACTTTTTATTACAGCTTTGATCTCGTTACTTGTTATTGGTCTGCTCAGGTTTTGGATTTCTTCATGGTTCAATCTTGGTAGGTTGTATGTGTTTAGGAATTTGTCCATTTCTTCTAGATTTTCCAATGTATTGGCATATAGTTGCTGAAAGTAGTCACTAATGATCCTTTAGTTTTGTAGTATCAGTTGTAACATCTCCTTTTTTAATCTCTGCATTTATTTATTTGGATCTTCTCTCTTTTTTTTCTTAGTCTTGCTAATGATTTGTCAATTTTGCTTATCTTTTCAAAAAACAAACTTTTTGGTTCATTGATCTTTCTCATTGTTCTCTTTATTTCAATATCATTTATTTCTGTTCTGATCTTTATTATTTATTTTCTTTGACTAATTTGGGTTTTGGTTTGCTCTTCCTTTTCCAATTCTTTAAGATGCATGTTAACTTTATTTATTTGGTGTTTTTCTTTCTTCTTTTTTTTTTTGATACAGGGTCTTGCTCTGTTACCCAGGCTGGAGTGCAGTGGCATCATCTTGGCTCACTACAACCTCTGCCTCCCAGGTCCAAGTGATTCTCATGCCTCAGCCTCCCAAGTAGCTGGGATTACAGATGTATACCACCTTGCCCAGTTAATTTTTGTATTTTTAGTAGAGATGGGGTTTCACCACGTTGGCCAAGCTGATCTCGAACTCCTGGCCTCGTGTGATCTACCCACCTTGGCCTCCTAAAGTGCTGAGATTACAGGCAGGACCCTGAACATTTTTCTTCTTTTTTGCTGTAGGCACTTACAGCTATAAACTTCCCTCTCAGTACTACTTTCACTGTGTCCCATAGGTTCTGGTATGTTGTGTTTCTATTATCATTTGTTTCAAGACATTTTTAAATTTTCTTCTTAATTTCTTCATTGACCCATTGGTCATTCAGGACCATATTATTTAATTTCCACGTATAGTTTTGAAAACTACTCTTGTTATTGATTTCTAGTTTTATTCCATTGTGGTCAGAGAAGATGCTTGATATTATTTCAATTTTTTGAATGTTTTAAGATTTGATTTGTGACCTAATATATGGTCTGTTCTTGAGAGTGATTCATGTGCCGAGGAAAAGAATGAATATTCTGCAGCCGTTGCATGAAATGCTCTGTAAATATCCATTAGGTCCATTTGGCCTATAGGGGAGATTAAGTCTGATGTTTCTTTGTTGATTTTCTGTCTGGAAGATGTTTCTAATGCTGAAAGTGGGGTGCAGAAGTCTCCAACTATTACTGTATTGGAGGCTCTCTCTCTCTTTAGCTCTCATAATATTTGCTTTATATATCTGGGTCCTCCAGTGTTAGGTGCATATATTTAAAATTGTTATACCCTCTTGTTGAATTAACCCCTTTATCATTACAGTGACCTTCTTTGTCTCTTCTTATAGTTTTTGTCTTGAAATCTATTTTGGATGATATAAATATAGTAACTCCGACTCTTTTTTGGTGTCTATTGTCATGAAATATCTTTTTCCATTCCTTTATTTTCAGCCTATGTGCATCTTTATAGGTGAAGCATGTGTCTTGAAGGCAACAAATCAATTGGGTCTTGTTTTTTATCCATTTAGCCACTCTATTTCTTTTGATTGGAGAGTTGGTCCATTATATTCAATGCTATTATTGACAAGTAAGGATTTACTCCTGCCATTTTAAAATTTGTTTTCTGGTTGTTTTGTGGTCTTTTTTTTCTTCTTTTGTTTTCTTGCCTTTTTTAATGAAGGTGATTTTTCTTTGATGATATGATTTAATTTCTTGCTTTTTATTTTTCACGTATCCTTGTATGTTTTTTGATTTAAGGTTACCATGAGGCTTGCAGGTATTATCTTATAACTAATTATTTTAAGCTGATAACAGCATCATTTGCATAAACAAACAAGCAAAAATAAAACTAGTAAGGACTCTATGCTTTAACTTCATTCCCCCGCTTTTTAACTTTTTGTTTTTTTATATCTTATTGTGTTGTCTATGTCTTGAAAAGTTGTTGTAGTTATTTTTTATTGTTTCATTATTTAGTCTTTCTAATTAAGATAACAGTAATTTACATATCACAGTTACAGTGTTATAATACTGTGTGTTTTTCTGGGTACTTACTATTAGCAGTGAGTTTGGGACCTTAAGATGAAGCTGACCTATTTTCTGATTGAAGTACTCTCTTTAAACATTTCTTGTAGGACAGGTCTGGTGTTCATGAAATCTCTCAGCTTTTGTTTGTCTGAGAAAGCCTTTATTTCTCCTTCATGTTTGAAGGATAATTTTGCTGGATATACTATTCTAGGATAAAAGTTTTTTTCCTTCAGCACTTTAAATATGTCCTGCCACTCTCTAATGACTTGTAAGGTCTCCACTGAAAAGTCTGCTGCCAGATGTATTGAAGCCCCATTATATGTTATTTACTTCTTTTCTCTGGCTAATTTTAGGTGACTTTCTTTATTCTTAACATACTGGAGATTGATTATTAAATTCCTTGAGGTAGTGTATTAGTCTATTTTCATACTGCTACAAAGATACTACTCAAGACTAGGTCATTTATAAACAAAAGAGATTTAATTGACTCGCAGTTCTGCATGGCTTCGGAGGCCTCAGGAAACTTACAATCATGGAGGAAGGTGAAAGGGAAACAAGGCACATCTTACATGGCAGGAGACAAGAGAGAAGAGAAAGCCAAGGGGAAAGAGCCCTCATAAAACCATCAGATCTCATGAGAACTCACTCACTATCATGAGAACAGCATGGGGAAAACCACCCTCATGATCCAATCACCTCCCACCAGGTCACTCCCTTGACACATGGGGATTACAGTTTGAGATGAAATTTGGATAGGGACACAGAGCCAAACCATATCAGATAGTCTTCTTCAGGTTAAATCTTCTTGGTATTCTATAACTTTCTTGTACTTGATTGATATCTTTTTCTAGGTTTTGGAGGTTCTCTGTTATCCCTTTAAATAAACTTTCTACTCCTATCTCTTTCTCTACCTCCTCTTTAAGGCCAATAACTTACATTTGCTCTTTTGGGGTTATTTTCTAGATCTTATAGGTGTGCTTCATTGTTTTTTATTCTTTTTTCTTTTGTTTCCTCTGACTGTATTTTCAAATAGCCTGTCTTGAAGCTCACTAATTCTTTCTTCTGCTTGATCAATTCTGCTGTTAAAAGACTTTGATGCATTTTTCAGTATACCAGTTGCATTATTCAGCTCCAGAATTTGTGCTTGAGTTTTTAAAAATTACTTGAATCTCTTTGTTATATTTATTTGATAGAATTCTGAATTCCTTCTCTGTGTTATCTTGAATTTCTTTGAGTTTTCTCAACAAAGCTATTTTGAATTCTCTGTCTAAAAGGTCACATATCTGTTTCTCCAGAATTGGTTTCTGGTACCTTATTTAGTTCATCTGGTGAGATCATATTTTCCTGGATAGTGTTGTTGCTTATAGATACTTTTCATTGTCTGGGCATTGAAGAGTTAGGTATTTATACATTATTGCAGTACTCTCAGTCTGGGCTTGTTTTTACCCGTCCTTCTTGGGAAGGCTTTCCAGATATTCCAAATGACTTAGGTGTTATTACCTAAGCTGTCTCTGCTTTATGGGTCACCCCAAGCCTAGTAATGCTGTGGTTCTTACGGACTCGTAGTGGTACTGCCTTTATGGTCTTGGATAAGATCTGAAAGAATTCTTGGATTACCAGAGAGACATTCTTGGTTTCTTCCTTATTTTTTCCCCAATGAATGGAGCCTCTTTCTCTGTTCTGAGCCACCTCGAGCTGGGGGTGGTGTGACACAAGTACCCCTGTGGCCACCATAACTAAGACTGTGCTGGGTCAGACCTGAAGCCATCACAGCACTGGGTCTCACCCAAGGCCTGCTGTAACCACTCTCTGGCTATGGCTTATGTTTGCTCAAGGTCCTGGGGCTCTACAATCTGCAGATAGCAAAGCCAATCAGATGTTGTCCTTCCCTTCAAGGTAGTGAGTTCTCCCAGCCTCCAGGCATGTCCAGAAGTGCTGTTTGGGGCAGGAAAGACAGTCAAAAACCTTAGAAGTCTATCTGGTATTCTATTATACTGTAGTTTATCTGGCACTTGAACCACAAGACATAGTCCTTCCCACACTCTTCCCTCCCCTTTCCAAACGCAGAAGAGCCTTACTCTGGCTACCACCACCACAGGCCCATGCATAGTACAGCTAGTCTACTGCTAATGTTCCCTTAAGGCTTAAGGACTCTTTAATAAGCTTGTGGTGAATGCTGCCTAGCCTGGGACTCACCTTTCAGGGCAGTGGGTTCCCCTCTGGTCCAGGGCAGGCCCAGAAATGCTGTCCAAAAGCCCAAGTTCTGGAACTGGGTCACCAAGAGCCTACTTGGTACTCTACCCCTCCTTGGCCAAGCAGGTACCTAAGGTGAAAGACCAAGTCCCCTTAGCTTTTTCCTCTGCTTTTCTCAAGTGGAAGGAGTCTTGCCCCATTGCCACCACAGCTGGGAATGTGTTGTGTCTTAGCTAAAACCAGCAAGTCTCAGGGTCTGACCCAAGGCCTTTGATGTAGTACTTGGGTATCACTGCTGGCTCTTTAGGGACCAAGGGCTCTTCAGTTAGCAGGTGATGAATCCTTCCGGGACTTCTTCCAGATGAGTCTTTCATTTCAGAGCGGCAGGTTCCCTTCTGGCCCAGGATGTGTCTGGAAATTTCATCCAGGGTCTAGAGCATGGAAAGGAGGCCTTATGACTCTGACTGATACCTTATTTGCTGTAGCTGAGCTGGTATCCAAGATGCAAGACAAAGTCCTCTTACCTCTTCCCTTTCCTCTCCTCAAGGAGAGGGAAAGGGTCTGTTTTGGAGCCATGAGCTGTGCAGCCTGGGGTTAAGAAATGGATGATGCCCACACTCTTTTAGCTGCCATGTGACCTCCAGTCCACTGTCTCTGGGCCCAGTTCAGCACTAGGACTTGACTAGGAGTTGCAGTCCTTTTAGCCTAGACTGCCTTTCAGGTTTATTTAAGGCCCCATAGCACTTAAGCCTGTGATAGCGAGGCTTGCAGGAACTCAAGTTCAGACCACTGAGATAGGCAATTCCCTTCTGGTGAGGCTGGTTTTAATGTTCCGTCAGTGGGCAGGCATCAGCTGAGCTTGCCTTTGTTTTATTTTCTGTTATAAAAGGGCAGCACTGAGTTCAATGCCTCATAAATGCTGTAATCTCCCTCTCCCCAGCACACCCAGATGCTTTCCATACCTTATTGCCATTGCTGCAGGGAGGAGGGTGGGGGCCAGAAGGAGGGGGCTTGGGAGAGGAGTGATGTCAACAATTTAAGACTGTTTTTCCTACCTCTTCAGCACCTCTTTCAGTGATATGAAGTTAAAACCAGCAACTGTGAGAACTCACCTGATTTTTGGCTTTTATGAAGGTGCTTGTTTTGTGTGTGGATAGTTGTTAACTTGGTGTCCTCATGATGGGGCAACAATCGGTGGAGTCTTCTATTGGACCGTCTTGTTCTGCCCCCTGCCTTGAAGTTCTTGCTGATCTAGAAGTAAGTGAATTTGGGGGGTTTACTAAAGGCCTCCCATTTATTTTATCTCTCTGTTCTCATGTGGGAAGTATGCCTATATTATCCTTGGTAGGTGGGTGACTGTTCAACTGCTGCTATTTTTTGAAGCTATGTTTTATTCTACATGAGGTTTTTAGAAGATTGCATCTGATGACAAGGGAAAGGTTACCTCTTTCCCCAGTCCTATCAGTGGAAATAATTCATTGCTGATAAGAGGACTTATCTTTGTGGTTTCATGGAATCTTAATGGTTATGTTGTGACTTGTCCTTCAAGCACACAAGTGCTGAAACTATTTCCCTGATGGGTGGAACCATCTCTCTTAACTCTGGAAGAAGACCAAGAAAGCATAGACAGAATGAAATGTATCTTAAACACAAGTCTTTAAGAATACAGTTGCATAGAAGATAGAGTCTTGTCAGGTTACTGGAGCGAAATCAAAACTGTAGACTGTAACAGAATTCAAATCTTCACCATATTAGCTATCTATTGCTAGATAAGAAATTACATCCAAACAGAGCAGCTTAAAACAATAACAGATCCTTATCTCACAATGTCTATGGGGCAGGAATTGTGGAGTGGCCTACCTAGTTGGTCCTGGCTCCCTGTCTCTCATGAAGATGTAGTCACAGTGTTGCCTGGCTTAACTGGAATAACTGGGAAGATTGACTGCAACCAAAGGTTCTCCTTCCAAGATGGCACACCCACGTGGCTGGTGAGTCTGTGCTACCATTTTGTAAGATACTTCAGTGCCTTACCATGTGGACCTTTTTACAAAGTTGCTGAAGTCTTCACAACTTCAGTTGACTTCCTTCAGAGTGAGTGATTGGAGAGAAAGCAGGACGAGAGCCACAGGGTCTTTTATGGCCTATCCTAGATGTCAAATGGACATTTCCACAATATCCTGTTGGTTACACAGGTCGGCCCTATCTAGTGTAGGAGAGGACTATCCAAGGGTGTGAATACCAGGAGGTGAGAATCACTGGGTTCTATTTTGGAATCTAGCTATAATTGTCCATTTTCTTCCCTTTACGATTCAAATATAAAATGTATTCCTTCCATCCCCAAATCCCCCAAAATCTCATTCCATTATCACCAACTCAAAGTCTGGAATCTCATCATGTAAATCAGATCCAGGTGTAATTCCTTAAATACTGTTTTGTGGGTACTGTTTCTCTCAATCTAAAGGCCTGTGATCTAAAGAAGTTACCTCCTTCTCACATTAACAGTGGTGAAACAAGCGTAACTGCTATAGTTACACTTGTTCAAAAATGGAAAAATGCAAACCACCCAGAAATGGCTGGACCATACAAGTTCTAAAACACCTCAGGCCTGGGTCAACAGTTCCTTAATTAGGACTCAAGGATCAAGAATAATTCCTCATGGTTTTTGGATCCACCCTTTGAGCTCCTGGTTACACCCTCTGAGTCGCTGTTCCTTTTATGTAAAAGATAGCTCACGTTTGCAGCTGCAACGTTTTCTTAATCTGCTTTTTGCTGGTAGAATTCTGGGGATCCATAGACCACTTTTCTTTCTATCCCTTTCAGTCCGATTGATAGCATATCTGCCAATATAGTTCTCTTAAAAACATAGTGAGTATACTATAAATATTATTGGAGTGTACTCCATTAGACAAAACCACTTCCCAAATCTCTTTGAGATAGTCCTCTTTCTACCCTGAGTTTTTGCTGAAACTACTAAGGGACGACCTTACCTTCTTAGAAACACCAATTTTACTGTAGTGTTCTTTGAGGCATCACCTTAAATATTTCTAAGGCCACAACAAAAGATTTTATAGCTACACTCTTGGCTTTACCTCTTTTTTTTTTTTTTTTATTTGAAACAGAGTATCACTCTGTTGCCCAGGCTGGAGTGCAGTGGTGCGATCTTAGCTCACTGCAAGCTCCACCTCCAGGGTTCACGCCATTCTTCTGCCTCAGCCTCCTGAGTAGCTGGTACTACAGGCACCCACCACCATGCCTGGCTAATTTTTTGTATTTTTAGTAGAGACGGAGTTTCACCGTGTTAGCCAGGATGGTCTCCATCTCCTGACCTTGGGATCCACCTGCCTCAGCCTCCTAAAGTGCTGGGATTACAGGCGTTAGCCACCGCGCTTGGCCAGCTTTATCTTTATACAGTGTTTTTCCAAGAAAGCTCTGAATCTGCTTTTTGCCTAGGAACCATTTCCTAATTTTAGCCCTGTTTGCCATCTGCAGGGAATAAAATTTCTAAAACCAGTAAGTCTTGGCTTTTTTTTTTTTTTTAGTGGTCCTTCCTTTAGCTTATCTCTCTTCCATTTTATTATTAGTAGCAAGAAGAAACTAGGTGGCATCTTCAACATTCTGGCCGCAAATCTTCTTATCTAGATCTGTTAGCAGCAGCGAATCTGTATGGATCTGCAGCAGCAACTTGATTCTTCCCTCCTCAGAGGAAAGAATTTAGCAGAGGGGCATAAGGCAGAGTGAGAGATCAAGGCAAATTTTAGAGCAGGAATGAAAGTTTATTAAAAAGTTTTAGAGTGGGAGTGAAAGGAACTAAAGTACACTTGGAAGAGGGCCAAGCAGGTGACTTGAAAGACCCAAGTGCCCCATCTGACCTTTGACTTGAGATTTTTATACATTGGCATGGTTCTGAAGTTTTTCTTCTCTCTTGATTTTTTTCCTGGGGTGAGCCGTCTACATGCCAGCATTTGGGAGGGGCTGTATTCGCAGTGTGTTTACTGACATTGTGCACGTCTCTCCCTTACCAGAGAGGTGTTCCTAGAGGAAGGTCATATACCAGTTAAACGCCACCATTTTTCCTCTTGGGGCGCGCGCTTCAGCCTACTTGCCCAGCTCCTGAGATCTTGTTTGAAAGCTGCTAATCACCAGCTTCAGGTGTTTTCTATGTATTGGGAGACTGCCTTTCCCTAGTGCCAGCTGTGACCAATTATTGTTTTAGTGAGAGGGTTTAACAATCACATCGCCATCAACTGACGGTTGCCTGACATTCCTGGTTGGAGGCCCTCTCCTGCCCTGCACATGTCTGCCTAGCTACCTACTTTAACAGATCATCCAGCTTATTCGATATGTTTTCTACTTTTGGCATCACCACAGGCAATAGTATTGGTAAGTTCTGCCGTTATATAGCAATAACATTCTGTCCTCCTCTTTATAGTCACATTTTCCTCGATTTTCCTTATGCCCTCACCAGCAGCCTCCATAAGGGCCAGCAGGATTCTGCTGGACATCTTCTGAGGCACTTTAGGATTTAGCTGATACTCTTCTCCAACGTCCTCCAGTTTCTGCTCGGTTGAAAAGCCACCCAAATTTTTAGTGTTTTTGTTGTTGTTGTTATGGCAGAACTCTACTTCCAGGTATGAGGATCTGTATTAGTTATCTATTACTGACTCATAAATTACCCCCAAATGCCTGTGGGTTAAAACAGCAATAACCTTTATTATCTTCTAGTTTCTGTGAGTTGCAAGTTAAGAGTGGCCTGGCCAAATCATGCAAGCTTAGGGTTTCTCAGGTGATTACCATCAACTTGTCACCCTGGGCATATCCATCTGAAGGCTAGTCTGTGGCTAGAAGATATGCCTTTAGATGGCACATTCACATGGCTGGTGGGTTCATGCTGACTGTTGGCACAAGGTCTCAGTTCTTCATATTGCCTGCTTGAATATCCTTATGACATGGTGGCCAACATCCCTCAGAGTGAGTATTTCAAGAGAGAAAACACTATGGCTTTGTGTGTGTGTGTGTGTGTGTGTGTGTGTGTGTGTGCGCGCGTGCGCGCGTGTGTGTGTGTGTGTTTAAATCTAGCCTCAAAAGTGATACTCCATTTCTGCAATGTGAGTTTCCTCTTTTTTTTTTTTTTTCTGAGATGGAGTTTCACTCTTATTGCCCAGACTGGAGTGCAGTGGCATGATCTCAGCACACCTCAACCTCCACCCCCTGGGTTCAAGTGATTCTTCTGCCTCAGCCTCCCAAGTAGCTGGGATTACAGGCATGCACCACCACACCCTGCTCATTTTGTATTTTTTTTTAGTAGGGATGGGGTTTCTCCATGTTGGTCAGGCTAGTCCTGAACCCCCAACCTCAGGTGATCCACCCACCTTGGCCTCCCAAAGTGCTGGGATCACAGGCGTGAGCCACCACACCCGGCCAAGTTTCCTCTTAAAGGAGGTGGATTCATTGTTAGGAATGATTTCACCTCTAAGCATATTCATTTTCATTCGGGGGAGAAGTAGCTCTGGCTAAAGTAAAATACTGACATGGAAAGTTGTGAATCCTTTTTTTCAGGGTGTCAGTCTTTCTATGAGACAATTCAATTGAAGCATTATTATATGTCAAATTATGGCAAAAGGATCATCATTTTTCCTCTTTTAAATTTTCTGTCTTGATGACATCTGTGCAATTTTTAATTTGTCACAGAACAAATAGGACCAGAATTGTGTGTCATGTGTACATAGCTAGTTTTATGTATTTCTGACAGTCCTAAATGTGTGCTATGGTTTTCAACTTTCCTGTCTCTTTGGGACATTGGGAGGCTTGTATTTCTCAGTGGGCCCTCATCCTTTTGTCATGCTCTCATAGGTTATATATGGGGCAGCAGGCCAGTCCTTCCCACTGGAAAGCCGGATTTCCCATTCCTTCCACTTCTACTCCACCCCCTGCCCTAGCCTGTATCTTCCTGTTAAAAGCAGGAATGGCAAGGATCTATTTAAAATGCAGTTTCCTTTTCCAGGTTTGGGCTCTTCACCTCGGCATGAACTGCTGGCAGTGAGCCTCCTGCCCATGGCTCACCCAGGTCTCTGAGAGTTTCTAATTCATTTGCACGCAGATTGTATTCCTGAGCTCCACAAGGCTGCATCTGGTCTTGCATAATAAAATGTCAAAGCCCATTGACACCAGGTGTTGAAGTTTTGCTGCCTGCAAAGCAAAGGAAGCTGTTCAGAGTGGTTTCTCCTTAGATGCTTTCTGAGAAGAAAAGAACAATCTGTTGTCATCAGCACCCTCAGACTTGGAGCACTTCTTCTTGTCCTCCTTCTCACCCCTGAGCAAGAACTGTTCCTTTGGCAGCTGCTTGAAATCTTTGGCTCTGACTACAGTGTCCAATAGCTTCATGTCTTAGGGGCAAACTCTTTGACAGAGGTTCTACATGTAGATCAGGCAAACAGTTGCTGCTACATAGGGTCCAGTCCTATGACTGCCACACAAGGGCTTTGTGGATGGTAACTATTGTCTTGTTTCAGGGTATTGAGTACTTTCCAGTACATTCTCTCACGGTTATACAAAGAGCTGGCAGCAGTATGGAATATGCATAAGGCCAGAAAGGGGCCACTTAGTATCTCAAAAGTAAATTTAAAAAATTAACATTCATGCCCATAATCCCAGCACTTTGGGAGGCCGAGGCGGGCAGATCACCTGAGGTCAGAAGTTTGAGACCAGCCTGGCCAACATGGTGAAACCCCGTCTCTACTGAAAATACAAAAATTAGACAGGTGTGGTGGCGTGTGCCTGTAGTCCCAGCTACCCAGGAAACTGAGGGCAGGATAATCGCTGGAACCTGGGGGCAGAGGCTGCAGTGAGCTGAGATTGTGCCACTGCACTTCAGCCTGACAACAGAGCAAGACTCTGTCTCAAAATAAATGAATAAATAAATAAGTAAATAAATAACATGAAGTCATGGTGATTTCATGTGGGTAAGGGCCTTAGTTGGGCAAAACTGGGTTTGAATGCCAGTTCTGCCACTGATTGCCTGTGTGACCTTGGGCACCTCATGTGCCCTCAAGTTCCTCATCGGTGAAATGTGGGTGATCAGATCACCATCATCTGACCGTTTTTATAAGGACCATTACATTACATAAAATAAGCATAGAACACAGCAGATGTTCTCAAAATAAGAGATGTTATTGCTGCTTTTGTTATAAATTTGGGACGATTGTGAGTGTGGCTGTGAGTAAAAGTTATTGGTATAAGGGTTTTGGTAAATCAATTCGTACTATATATTATAACAGATTTTGACTTTTTATACATTCTTGGGCATTTTGGTTATACTTAAGTACAATGACATACTAATTATAAATAGTATCTATTAAAAGCAGGTCCTCTGGTTTTATTCGCTTATATTTGATTATTTCTGCTTTTATATACTTGGAAACATAATCACTTTTCAAATTTCATTAATTTAGATTTTTAAAAATTCAGACTACTCATTCTTCTCCAGGTACAATGAGTGAGGTTTTAGCTTCTACAGACTCAGTAAGGAAGTGAGGAATAACTTGCAAATATCCCCTAACTCTGTGTGAAGAGCTGAAGGACCACAGTCTGTTCTGAGGTGCGTTAGATAACCAAGATGTTCTAGGGATCGAGGATCAAATGTCAAGCTTTGTCATCAAAAGACTTTCCTTAATGGAAAGGAAGGGGAACTGGACCCATCTAACTGGGTTAGATCCCATCTAGGCGGGGATGCAGAGTGGTGCAGAGTTATTTATGGAGTTCTGGGATTATGCCCGTGTATTATCGTCAAGGTCAGGGGACAGAGCAGGAATCTTATTTGGAAATGCACATTTTATCTTAAAATTTAATGTGCATTTTGCATTCCATTCCATATTTCATTGTGTTTTGTTTTATCCTAGAGAGAATGGCCTCCCCTCAACATCCTGAACCTCTGAAGGGTCACTGGAGGAGAGCACAGGCATTTCTATCTGGCTTGGGTTACCAGTAGTCTAATTTAAAAATCAAGGCTAAGCCCTGTGGACTAAATACAAGGATGGAGGCTGGGTGTGGTGGCTCATGTCTGTAATCCCAGCACTCTGGGAGGCCGAGGCAGGTGGATCACCTGAGGTCAGGTGTTCGAGACCAACCTGGCCAACATGGGGAAACCCCGTCTCTACTAAAACTATAAAAATTAGCCGGGCTTAGTGGCAGACACCTATAATCCCAGCTACTAGAGAGGCTGAGGTAGGAGAATTGCTTGAACCCTGGGGGTGGAGGTTGTAGTGAGCTGAGATCTTGCCACTTCACTCCAGCCTGGGTAAAAGAGAGAAACTCTGTCTCAAAAAAAAAAAAAAAAAGAAGACAGGGATGGAATCTGAGAACACCTGGAAAATGGAATTTAGAGAAGTTAGGAAGGGCAGGGAGCAAGGAAGTGAAAGGCTTGGGGTGGAGATAAAGACTGAAATGGTGAAAGGAGGAAAAGTCCAGACAAAACTGGGAGCCTAGACGACCCAGCCACCGGGTGCCTCTCAGGTCTGAACTACACTCAGCCGTCAAACGCCATGGCCTCTCAGCTTTTCTGGAAATTAATTGGTTCCAGGAGTCAAGTTAGTCTCTTTCCAATGGCAAGCACGTCCCATCAGGGCCTCAGTTACACGATATAATCTTCTGTCACTGTAAGGTTGACACGTCCTTGGCGCCGTTTCCTCTTCCTCGAGCCAAAGCCCATTTCCTTGTTGCAGTCTTTGCCGGACAAGACATTCAAATGAAAATTCATGTATTATGCCCAGGCAAGTCGCTGGCTGCATGATTTTGTCAGAATCCACTTCTCACAGGGCGACTTTATTGTAACGCATTTTCTTGCAGCTTCTTTTGGGTCAAAGTGGAGTTGGCCTTGGTGATGCTGGGAACCTACCAGTAAAGAAAAGTGAAGCTGTTTGGACAGCCTGTGGAACAAGGCATGGTTAGATCTCATCTAGGCAGGAAGGCAGAGTGGTGCAGAGTTCTTTATGGAGTTCTGGGATGCACAGAGGGAGCCGCTGAACGTGAAAGTGTTTATTATCTCTGCAAATTGACACTTGTCTGCTCTTCAGTTGCATGATAGTGCTCAGGGCTGTGTTCCA